>NW_024745742.1:0-45003 GCF_018991925.1 Homarus americanus
CCCTGATCGAGTATAACAAAGTCCTGTTATCGAGTATAACAAAGTCCAATAGTCGAGTATAACAAATTCCCCTCATCGAGTATAACAAAGTCCCCTGGTCGCGTATAACAAAGTCCCCTGGTCGAGTATAACACAGTCCCCTGGTCGAGTATAACCAAGGCCCCTGATCGAGAATAACAAAGTCCCCTGAACGAATATAACAAAGTCCTCTGATCGAGTATAACAAAGTTCCCTTGTCGTGTATAACAAAGCCCCCGGTTGAGTATAACAAAGCCTCCTAATCGAGTATAACAAAGTCCTGGGATCGAGTATATCACATCCCCTGATCGAGTATAACATATCCCCTGATCGTGTATAACAAAGTTCCCTGGTCGAGTATACTAATATCCCCTGATCGAGTATAACAAAGGCCCCTGATCGAGTATAACAAGCTCCCCTGGTCGAGTAAAACAAAGTCCCCTGGTCGAGTATAAGAAAGCCACCTAATCGGAAATAACAAAGTCCCCTGATCGAGTATAACACATCCCCTGTTCGAGTATAACATATCCCTTGATCGTGTATAACAAAGTTTCCTGGTCGAGTATAGTAATGTCCCCTAATCGAGTATAACAAAGGCCCCTGATCGAGTATAGCAAAGTCCCCTTATCGAGCATAACAAAGTACCCTCGTTGAGTATAACAAAGCCCCCCTCATCGAATATTACAAAGTTCCCTAATCAAGTACAACAAAGTCCCCTGATCCAGTATAACAAAGACCCCTATTCGAGTATAACAAATGCCCCTAATGGAGTATAACAAAGACCCTGATGGAGTTTAATAAAGTCCCCTGATCGAGGAAAACAAAGCCCCCTGACCGAGTATAACAAAGTCCCCTTATCGAGTATAACAAAGTCCCCTGATCGAGTATAATAAAGCTCCCTGACCGAGTATAATAAAGTCCCCTGATCGAGTATATCAAACCCCCCTGGTCAAGTATAATAAAGGCCCTGATCGAGTATAACAAATTGTCATTATCGAGTATGCCTAATTCCCCTTCTTCTATTAAAACAAAAGCCCCTGATATAGTATAACAAATCCCTCTAATCGAGTATAACAAAGTCCCCTGATCGATTATAACAAAGGCAACTAGTCGAGTCTAACAAATTCCTCTGATCGAGTATAGCAAAGGCTCTTGATCGAGTATAACAAATGCCCCTCATCGAATATAACAAAGTCACCTAATCGTATATAAAAAAGCCCCCTGATCGAGTATAACAAAGGCCACTGGTCGCCAATAACAAAGGACCCTGGTCGAGTATAACAAAGTCCCCTGATCGAGTATAACAAAGCCCAATCATCGAGTATAACAAAGTACTCTCATCGAGTAAAACAATGTCCCCTGATCGAGAATATCCAGCCCTGATCGAGTATAACAAAAGTCCTGGTCGGGTATAACAAAGTCCCTGATCGGTATAACAAAGCCCTGATCGGTATTACCAAAGTCCTTTCCATTAGCAAAGTCCCTAATCGGTATAACAAAAGTCCCTGGTCGAGTATAACAAAGGCCCTGATGGAGGATAACAATGGCCTGATGGGGTATAACAAAGTCCTGATCGAGGAAAACAAAGCCCCCTGATCGAGTATACCATAGTCCCCTGATCGAGTATAACAAAGTCCCTTGATCGAGTATAACAAAGGCCCCTCATCGAGTAAAACAAAGGCCCCCGGTTGAGTGTAACAAAACCTCCTGATCGAGTATAACAATGTCCCCTGATTGAGTATAACACATCCCCTGATAGAGTATAACATCCCCTGATCGTGTATAACAAAGTTCCCTGGTCGCGTATAGTAATATCCCCTGATCGAGTATAACAAAGCCCCCTGATCGAGTATAACAAAGTCCCCTGTTTGAGTATAACAAAGTCCCTAGTGAGTATACCAAAGTCCCCTGATAGGGTAAAACAAAGTCCCCTGGTCGAGTATAACAAAGTCCCTTGATCGAGTAAAACAAAGCCCCCTGATCGAGTAAAACAAAGTCCCCCGATCGACTATAACAAAGTCCCCTGATTGAGTATAATAAAGCTCTCTGACCGAGTATAACAAAGTCCCCTGATCGAGTATATCAAACCCCCCTGGTCAAGTATAATAAAGGCCCTGATCGAGTATAACAAATTCTCATGATCGAGTATACCAAATTCCCCTTCTTCGATTATAACAAAAGCCCCTGATATAGTATAACAAATCCCTCTAATCGAGTATAACAAAGTCCCCTGATCGATTATAACAAAGGCCCCTAATCAAGTCTAACAAAGTCCTCTGATCGAGTATAGCAAAGGCCCTTCATCGAGTATAACAAATGCCCCACATCGAGTATAACAAAGTCACCTAATCGAATATAACAAAGCCCCCTGATCGCGTATAACAAAGCCACTGGTCGACCATAACAAAGGACCCTGGTCGAGTATAACAAAGTCCCCTGATCGAGTATAACAAAGCCCAATCGTCGAGTATAACAAAGTCCTCTCATCGAGTAAAACAAAGTCCCCTGATCGAGTATATCAAAGCCCCCTGATCGAGTATAACAAAGTCCCCTGGTCGAGTATAACAAAGTCCCCTGATCGAGTATAACAAAGTCCCCTGGTCGAGTATAAGAAAGGCCCCTGATGGAGGATAACAATGACCCTGATGGAGTATAACAAAGTCCCCTGATCGAGGAAAACAAAGCCCCCTGATCGAATATACCAAAGTCCATTGATCGAGAAAAACAAAGTCTCTTGATCGAGTATAACAAAGGCCCCTGATCGAGTAAAACAGAGGCCCCCGGTTGAGTGTAACAAAGCCTCCTGATCGAGTATAACAAAGTCCACTGATCGGGTATAACAAAGGCCCTTGATCGAGAATAATAAAGGCCCCTAATCGAGTTTAACAAAGTCCCTTGATCGAGTATAACAAAGCCCCCTGATCTAGTAAAACAAAGTCCCCCGATCGAGTATAACAAAGTCATCTGATCGAATATAACAAAGTCCAATGGTCGTGTATAACAAAGTCCCCTGGTCGAGTATAACAAATTCCCCTCATCGAGTATAACAAAGTCCCCTGGTCGAGTATAACAAAGTCCTCTTATCGAGTATAACAAAGTCCCCTGGATGAGTATAACAATGGCCCTTGATTGAGTATAACAAAAGCTCCTCATCGAGAATAACAAAGGGTCCTAATCGAATATGACAAAGGCCCTTGATCGATTATTACAAATTCCCCTCATCGAGTATAACAAAGTGTCCTGGTCGAGTATAACAAAGTCCCCTGGCCGATTATAACAAAGTCCACTGGTCGAGTATAAGCAAGGCCCCTGATCGAGAATAACAAAGTCCTCTGATCAAATATAACAAAGTCCCCTTATCGAGCATAACAAAGGCCCCTAATGGAGCATAACAAAGTCCCTGATGGAGTATAACAAAGTCCCCTGATCGAGGAAAACAAAGCCCCCAGATCGAGTATAACAAAGTCCCCTGATCGAGTATATAAAAGGCCCCTGATCGAGTATAACAAAGTCGCGTGATCGAGCATAACAAAGACCCCTGGTCGAGTATAACAAAACCACCTGATCGAGTATAACAAAGTCCCCTGATTGAGTATAACAAAGCCCCCTAATCGAGTATAACAAAGTCCCCTGATCCAGTATAACAAATTCCCCTGATCGAGTATAACAAAGTCCTGTTATCGAGTATAACAAAGTCCAATAGTCGAGTATAACAAATTCCCCTCATCGAGTATAACAAAGTCCCCTGGTCGCGTATAACAAAGTCCCCTGGTCGAGTATAACACAGTCCCCTGGTCGAGTATAACCAAGGCTGCTGATCGAGAATAACAAAGTCCCCTGATCGAATATAACAGAGTCCTCTGATCGAGTATAACAAAGTTCCCTGGTCGTGTATAACAAAGCCCCCGGTTGAGTATAACAAAGCCTCCTAATCGAGTATAACAAAGTCCTGTGATCGAGTATATCACATCCCCTGATCGAGTATAACATATCCCCTGATCGTGTATAACAAAGTTCCCTGGTCGAGTATACTAATATCCACTGATCGAGTATAACAAAGGCCCCTGATCGAGTATAACAAGCTCCCCTGGTCGAGTAAAACAAACTCCCTGGTCGAGTATAAGAAAGCCACCTAAACGAGAATAACAAAGTCCCCTGATCGAGTATAACACATCCCCTGATCGAGTATAACATATCCCTTGATCGTGTATAACAAAGTTTCCTGGTCGAGTATAGTAATGTCCCCTAATCGAGTATAACAAAGGCCCCTGATCGAGTATAGCAAAGTCCCCTTATCGAGCATATCAAAGGACCCTGGTTGAGTATAACAAAGCCCCCCTCATCGAATATTACAAAGTCCCCTGATCAAGTAAAACAAAGTCCCCTGATCGAGGAAAACAAAGCCCCCTGATCGAGTATAACAAAGTCCCCTTATCGAGTATAACAAAGTCCCCTAATCGAGTATAATAAAGCTCCCTGACCGAGTATACCAAATTCTCATGATCGAGTATACCAAATTCCCCTGGTTCGATTATAACAAAAGCCCCTGATATAGTATAACAAATCCCCCTAATCGAGTGTAGCAAAGTCCCCTGATCGATTATAACCAAGGCCCCTAATCGAGTCTAACAAAGTCCCCTGATCGAGTATAGCAAAGGCCCTTGATCGAGTATAACAAATGCCCCTCATCGAGTATAACAAAGTAACCTAATCGAATATAACAAAGCCCCCTGATCGAGTATAACAAAGGCCACTGGTCGACCATAACAAAGGACCCTGGTCGAGAATAACAAAGTCCCCTGATCGAGTATAACAAAGCCCACTCATCGAGTATAACAAAGTCCCCCCATCGAGTAAAACAAAGTCCCCTGATCGAGTAAATCAAAGCCCCCTGATCGAGTAAAACAAAGTCCCCTGGTCGAGTATAACAAAGTCCCCTGATCGAATATAACAAAGCCCCCCTGATCGAATATTACAAAGTCCCCTTTCAAGTATAACAAAGTCCCCTGATCGAGTATAACAAAGAGCCCTGGTCGAGTATAACAAAGGCCCCTGATGGAGGATAACAATGACCCTGATGGAGTATAACAAAGTCCTCAGATCGAGGAAAACAAAGCCCCATGATCGAGTATACCAAAGTCCCCTGATCGAGTATAACAGAGTCCCTTGATCGAGTATAACAAAGGCCCCTGATCAAGTAAAACAAAGGCCCCCGGTTGAGTGTAACAAAGCCACCTGATCGACTATAACAAAGTCCCCTGATCGAGTATAACACATCCCCTGATAGAGTATAACATATCCCCTGATCGTGCATAACAAAGTTCCCTGGTCGAGTATAGTAATATCCCGTGATCGAGTATAACAAAGCCCCCTGATCGAGTATACCAAAGTCCCCTGTTTGAGTATAACAAAGTCCCCTGATCGAGTATACCAAAGTCCTCTGATCGAGTATAAAAAAGTCCACTGATCGGGTATAACAAAGGCCCTTGATCGAGTATAATAAAGGACCCTCATCGAGTTTAACAAAGTCCCTTGATCGAGTATAACAAAGCCCCTTGATCTAGTAAAACAAAGTCACTCGATCGAGTATAACAAAGTCCCCTGATCGAGGAAAACAAAACCCCCAGATCGAGTATAACAAAGTCCCCTGATCGAGTATATCAAAGGCCCCTCATCGAGTATAACAAAGTCGCGTGATCGAGCACAACAAAGACCATGGTCGAGTATAACAAAACCACCTGATCGAGTATAACAAAGTCCCCTGGTTGAGTATATCAAAACCCCCTAATCGAGTATAACAAAGTCCCCTGATCCAGTATAACAAATTCCCCTGATCGAGTATAACAAAGTCCTGTTATCGAGTATAACAAAGTCTAATAGTCGAGTATAACAAATTCCCCTCATCGAGTATAACAAAAGTCCCCTGTGAGCCGCGCGCTAAACAAGTCCCCTGGTCAGTACCTCTTTAAGTCCCCTGGTCGGGCTATAACCAAGGCCCCTGATCGAGAATAACAAAGTCCCCTGATCGAATATAACAAAGTCCTCTGATCGAGTCTAACAAAGTTCCCTTGTCGTGTATAACAAAGCCCCCGGTTGAGTATAACAAAGCCTCCTAATCGAGTATAACAAAGTCCTGTGATCGAGTATATCACATCCCCTGATCGAGTACAACATATCCCCTGATCGTGTATAACAAAGTTCCCTGGTCGAGTATACTAATATCCCCTGATCGAGTATAACAAAGGCCCCTGATCGAGTATAACAAGCTCCCCTGGTCGAGTAAAACAAAGTCCCCTGGTCGAGTATAAGAAAGCCACCTAATCGGAAATAACAAAGTCCCCTGATCGAGTATAACACATCCCCTGATCGAGTATAACATATCCCTTGATCGTGTATAACAAAGTTTCCTGGTCGAGTATAGTAATGTCCCCTGATCGAGTATAACAAAGGCCCCTGATCGAGTATAGCAAAGTCCCCTTATCGAGCATAACAAAGGACCCTGGTTGAGTATAACAAAGCCCCCCTCATCGAATATTACAAAGTCCCCTGATCAAGTATAACAAAGTCCCCTGATCGAGTATAACAAAGACCCCTATTCGAGTATAACAAAAGGCCCCTGATGGAGGATACCCAATGACCTGATGAGTATAACAAAGTCCTCCAGGTCTGAGGAAAACAAAGAAGCCCCCATGATCAAATATACCCAAAAGTCCCTGATCGAGTATAACAAAGATCCCTTGATCGAGTATAACAAGGCCCTGATCCGAAGTAAAACAAAGGCCCCTGGTCGAGTATAATAAAGTCAACTCATCGAAAATAACAAAGTACCCTGATCGAGTATAACAAATTCCCATGATCGAGTAAAACAAACACCCCTGATCGAGTATAATAAAGGCCCCTGGTCGAGTATAACAAAGTCAACTGATCGAGTATAACAAAGTCCCCTGATCGAGAATAACAAAGTCCCCTCATCGAGTATAGCAAAGCCCCCTCATCGATTATAAAAAAGCCCCCGGGTCGAGTATAACAAATTCCATGATCGAGTATAACAAAACCCTCTGATCGAGTATAACAAAGCCCTCTCATCGAGTATAAAAAAGCCCCCTGTTCGAGTATAACAAAGTCCCCTGATCGAGTAAAGCAAAATCCCCTGATCGATTATAACAAGGTCCCCTGATCGATTATAACAAAGCCCCCTGATCGAGTATAACAAGTCACAGTCAGGTATAGCAAAGGCCCTAATCCCAGAGTATAACAAAGTCCAAGATCAGGTAAAACAAAGTCCCCTGATCAAGTATAACAAAGTCCCCTGATCGAGTATAACAAAGTTCATGATCGAGTATAACAAAGTCCCCTGATTGAGTATAACAAAGTCCTTTAGTCGGGCATAACAAAGTCCCCTGATTGAGTATAACAAAGCCCCCTAATCGAGTAAAACAAATTCCCATGATTGAGTATAACAAAGTCCCCTGATCAAGTATAACAAAGTCCCCTGTTCGAGTATAACAAAGGCCCCTGATCAAATATAACAAAGGCACCTCATCGAGTATAACAAACCCCCTGATAAAGTATAACAAAGACCCCTAATCGAGTATAATTTAATCTGATCAAGTATAACAGTCCCCTCATCGAGTACAACAAAGTCCCCTAATCGAGTATAATAAAGTCCCCTCATCGAGTATAACAAAGTCGCCTGTTTGAGTATAACAAAGTTCCCTAATCGAGTATAACAAAGTCCCTTGATCGAGTATAAGAAAGGCCCCTTGTCGAGTATAACAAAGTCCCCTCATCGAATATAACAAAGGCCCCTGATCGAGTATAACAAAGTTCCCTGATCCAATATAACAAAGTCCCATGATCGAGTATAACAAAGTCCCCTAATCGAGTATAACAACGCCCCCTAATCGAGTATAACAAAGGTCCCTGATCGAGTATAACAAAGACCCATGATCGAATATAACAAATTCCTCTGATTTGAGTATAACAAAGTCCCCTGATCGAGTAAAACAAAGCCCCCAAATCGAGTATAACAAAGTATCCTGATCGAGTATAACAAACTCCTCTGGTTGAGTATAACAAAGCCCGCTCATCGAGTATAACAAAGCCCCCTTTTCGGGTATAACAAAGCCCCCTTTTCGAGTATAACAAAGTCACCTGGTCGATTGTAACAAAGTCTTATGATGGAGTATAACAAAGGTCCCTAATCGAGTGTAACAAAGTCCCCTGGTCGAGTAAAAAAGGTACCCTGATCGAGTAAACCAAAGTCCCCTGATCGAGTATAACAAGGTCCCCTGATCGAGTATAGCAAAGCCCCCTGATCGAGTATAACAAAGGACCCTAATGGAGTATAACAAAGTCCCAAGATCGAGTATAACAAAGCCCCCTGATCGAGTATATGAAAGGCCGCTGCTCGGGGATAACAAAGCCCTCTGATCGAGTATAACAAAGTCCCCTGATCGAGTGTAAGAAATTCCCCTTATCGAGTATAACAAAGTCTCCTGATCGAGTATAACAAAGACCCCTGGTAAATTATAACAAAGCCCCCTTTTCGAGTATAACAAAGTCCCCTGGTCGAGTTTAACAAAGTCCCATGATGGAGTATATAAAAGGCCCCAAATCGAGTGTAACAAAGGCCCCTGGTCGAGTATAAAAAGGTCCTTTGATCTAGTAAAGCAAAGTCCACTGATCGAGTGTAACAAGGTCCCCTGATCGATTATAACAAAGCCCCCTGATCGAGTATAACAAAGTCCCCTGAAAGAGTAAAGTAAATCCCCTGATTGATGTATAACAAGGTCCCCTGATCGATTTTAACAAAGCCCCCTGATCGAGTATAACAACGTCACTTGATCGAGTATAACAAAGGCCCCTGATCGAGTATAACAAAGTCCCAAGATCGAGTATAACAAAGTCCTCTGAACGAGTATACCTAAAGGCCCCTGATCGTGTATAACAAAGCCCCTTGATCTAGTATAACAAAGCCCCCTTGTCGAGTATAACAAAGTCTCCTGATCGAGTATAACAAAGTCCCCAGATCGAGTAAAACAAAGTCCCCTGATCGAGTATAACAAAGTCGCCTGAATGAGTATAACAAAGTCCTTTAGTCGGGTCTAACAAAGTCCCCTCATTGAGTATAACAAAGCCCTCTAATCGAGTATAACAAATTCCCATGATTGAGTATAACAAAATCCCCTGATCGAGTATAACAAAGTCCCCTGTTCGAGTATAACAAAGGCCCCTCATCGAGTATAACAAAATCCCCGGATCAAGTGTAACAAAGTCCCGTAATCGAGTATAACAAATGCCCCTGATCGAGATTAAGAAAGTCCCCTGATCGAGTATAACAAAGTCCCCTCATCGCGTATAACAAAGGACCCTCATGGAGTATAATAAAGTCCTCATCGAGTATAACAAAGTCGCCTGTTTGAGTATAACAAAGTTCCCTTTATCGAGTATAACAAAGTCCCCTGATCGAAAGTATAAGAAAGGCCCTGATCGAACATAACAGTCCCTTGATCGAGTATAACAAAAAGTTCCTTAATCGAGAATGACAAAGCCCTTGTCAAGTTTAACAAAGTCCCCTGATCAAGTATACAAAGTCCCCTGATCGATGTATAACAAGGTCCCTGATCGAGTATAACAAGGTCCCCTGATCGAGTATAGCAAAGCCCCCTGATCGAGTATAACAAAGGACCCTAATGGAGTATAACAAAGTCCCAAGATCGAGTATAACAAGGCCCCCTGATCGAGTATAGGAAAGGCCCCTGCTCGGGTATAACAAAGCCCTCTGATCGAGTATAACAAAGTCCCCTGATCGAGTGTAAGAAATTCCCCTGATCGAGTATAACAAAGCCCCCTGGTAAAGTATAACAAAGCCCCCTTTTCGAGAATAACAAAGTCCCCTGGTCGAGTTTAACAAAGTCCCATGATGGAGTATAACAAAGGCCCCTAATCGAGTGTAACAAAGGCCCCTGGTCGAGTATAAAAAGGTCCACTGATCGAGTAAAGCAAAGTCCCCTGATCGAGTATAACAAGGTCCCCTGATCGATTATAACAAAGCCCCCTGATCGAGTATAACAAAGTCCCCTGATCGAGCAAAGCAAAGTCCCCTGATCGATGTATAACAAGGTCCCCTGATCGATTATAACAAAGCCCCCTGATCGAGTATAACAAAGGCCCCTGATCGAGTATAACAAAGTCCCAAGATCAAGTATAACAAAGTCCTCTGAACGAGTATACCTAAAGGCCCCTGATCGTGTATAACAAAGCCCCTTGATCTAGTATAACAAAGCCCCCTTGTCGAGTATAACAAAGTCCCCTGATCGAGTATAACAATTCCCATGATTGGAGTATAACAAAGTCCCCTGGATCGAGTATAACAAAGTCCCCTCGTCTGAGTATAACAAAGGCCCCTCATCGAGTATAACAAAATCCCCGGATCAAGTATAACAAAGTACCCTAATCGAGTATAACAAATGCCCCTGATCGAGATTAAGAAAGTCCCCTGATCGAGTATAACAAAGTCCCTGATCGAGTATAACAAAGTCCCCAGATCGAGTATAACAAAGTCCCCTGATCGAGTATAACAAAGTCGCCTGAATGAGTATAACAAAGTCCTTTAGTCGGGTCTAACAAAGTCCCCTGATTGAGTATAACAAAGCCCCCTAATCGAGTATAACAAATTCCCATGATTGAGTATAACAAAGTCCCCTGATCGAGTATAACAAAGTCCCCTGTTCGAGTATAACAAAGGCCCCTCATCGAGTATAACAAAACCCCGGATCAAGTATAACAAAGTCCCCTAATCGAGTATAACAAATGCCCCTGATCGAGATTAAGAAAGTCCCCTGATCGAGTATAACAAAGTCCCCTCATCGCGTATAACAAAGGACCCTCATGGAGTATAATAAAGTCCCCTCATCGAGTATAACAAAGTCGCCTGTTTGAGTATAACAAAGTTCCCTTATCGAGTATAACAAAGTCCCCTGATCGAGTATAAGAAAGGCCCCTGATCGAACATAACAAAGTCCCCTAATCGAGTATAACAAAACCCCTGATCAAGTATAACAAAGTCCCCTAATCGAGTATAACAAATGCCCCTGATCGAGAATAAGAAAGTCCTCTGATCGAGTATAACAAAGTCCCCTCATCGAGTATAACAAAGTCACCTGATCGAGTATAACAAAGTCACCCTCATCGAGTATAACAAAGTCCCCTCATCGAGTATAATAAAGTCGCCTGTTTGAGTATAACAAAGTTCCCTTATCGAGTATAACAAAGTTCCCTGATTCGAGTATAAGAAAGGCCCCTGATCGAATAAAACAAAGTCCCCAAATCGAGTATAACAAAACCCCCTTTATCAAGTATAACAAAGTCCCCTAATCGAGTATAACAAAGTCGCCTGTTTGAGTATAACAATGTTCCCTTATCGAGTATAACAAAGTCCCGTGATCGAGTATAAGAAAGGCTCCTGATCGAATATAACAAAGTCCCAATTCGAGTATATGCAAACTCCCTTGATCAGGTATAACAAAGTTTCCTGATCAAGAATAAAAAAGTCTCCTGATCGAGTATAACTAAGCCCCCTTGTCGAGTATAACAAAGTCCCCTGATCGAATTTAACAAAGGCCCCTGATCGAGTATAACAAAGTTCCCTGATCGAATATAACAAAGTCCCCTGATCAAGTATAACAAAGTTCCCTGATCGAGAATAACAAAGTTCCGTCACCGAGTATAACAAAGCCCCCTGATCGAGCATAACAAAGCACCCTAATGGAGTATAACAAAGCCCACTGACCGAGTATAAGAAAGGCCTCTGATCGAGAATAGCAAAGTCCCCTGACCGAGTATAACAAAGTCACCTGATCGAGTATAACAAAGTCACCTGATCGAGTATAACAAAGTCCCCTGATCGAGAATAACAAAGTCCCGTCATCGAGTATAATAAAGCCCCCTGATCGAGTATAAGAAAGGCCCCTGATCGAATATAGCAATGTCCCTAGTCGAGTATATACATAGTCCCCTGATCGAGTATAACAAAGTCCCCAGATCTAGAATCACAAAGTCCCTGATCGAGTATAACAAATCCCCCTCATCGAGTATAAAATAGCCCACTGGTCGAGTATAACAAAGTCCCTGATCGAGTATAACAAAGCCCTCTGTTCGAGTATAACAAAGCCCTCTCATCGAGGATTAAAAAGCCACCGGTCGAGTATAACAAAGTCCCCTGGTCGAGTATAACAAAGTCCCATGATCGAGTATAACAAAGGCCCCTTATCGTAAATAACAAAGGTCCCTGGTCGAGTATAATAAAGTCAACTGATCGAGTATAACAAAGTCCCCTCATCGAGTATAACAAACTCCCCTGATCCACTAAAAAATCACCCCTGATCGAGTAAAACAAATGCCCCTGGTCGAGTATAAGAAAGTCAACTGATCGAGTATAACAAAGTCCCCTGGCCGAGTATAACAAAGTCCCCTCATCGAGTATTACAAAGTCGCCTGTTGGAGTATAACAAAGTTCCCTTATCGATTATAACAAAGTCACCTGATTGAGTATAAGAAAGTCCCCTGATCGAGTATAACAAAGTCCCCTCATCGAGTATAACAAAGTCCCCTCATCGAGTATAATAAAGTCGCCTGTTTGAGTATAACAAAGTTCCCTTATCGAGTATAACAAAGTTCCCTGATCGAGTATAAGAAAGGCCCCTGATCGAATAAAACAAAGTCCCCTAATCGAGTATAAGAAAACCCAATTTTTCAAGTATAACAAAGTCCCATAATCGAGTATAACAAAGTCGCCTGTTTGAGTATAACAAAGTTCCCTTATCGAGTATAACAAAGTCCCCTGATCGAGTATAAGAAAGGCTCCTGATCGAATATAACAAAGTCCCTATTCGAGTATTTACAAACTCCCCTGATCTAGTATAACAAAGTTTCCTGATCAAGAATAAAAAAGTCTCCTGATCGAGTATAACTAAGCCTCCTTGTCGAGTATAACAAAGTCCCCTGATCGAATATAACAAAGGCCCCTGATTGAGTATAACAAAGTTCCCTGATCGAATATAACAAAGTCCCGTGATCGAATATAACAAAGTCCCCTAATCGAGTATAACAAAGCCCCCTAATCGAGTATAACAAAGGTCCCTGGTCGAGTATAACAAAGACCCCTGATCGAACATAACAAAATCCCCTGATCGAGTATAACAAAGTCTCCTGATCGAGTATAACGAAGCCCCCTGATCGAGTATAACAAAGTCAGATGATCGAGTATAACAAAGTCCCGTGGTCGAGATTAACAAAGCCCCCTCATCGAGTACAACAAAGCCCCCTGATAGAGTATAACAAAGCCCCCTTTTCGAGTATAACAAAGTCCCCTGGTCGAGTGTAACAAAGTCCTATGATGGAGTATATCAAAGGCCACTAATCGATTATAACAAAGCACCCTGATCGAGTATAACAAAGCCCCCTGATCGAGTATAACAAAGCACCCTAATGGAGTATAACAAAGTCCCATGATCGAGTATAAGAAAGTTCCCTGATCGAAAATAACAAAGTTCCGTCACCGAGTATAACAAAGCCCCCTGATCGAGTATAACAAAGCACCCTAATGGAGTATAACAAAGCCCCCTGATCGAGTATAAGAAAGGCCTCTGATCGAGAATAGCAAAGTCCCCTGACCGAGTATAACAAAGTCACCTGATCGAGTATAACAAAGTCACCTGATCGAGTATAACAACGCCCCCTAATCGAGTATAACAAAGGTCCCTGATCGAATATGACAAAGACCCATGATCGAATATAACAAATTCCCCTGATTTGAGTATAACAAAGTCCCCTGATCGAGTAAAACAAAGCCCCCAAATCGAGTATAACAAAGTCATTTGATCGAGTATAACAAAGTCCTCTGGTTGAGTATAACAAAGCCAGCTCATCGAGTATAACAAAGCCCCCTTTTCGAGTATAACAAAGCCCTCTTTTCGAGTATAACAAAGTCCCCTGGTCGAGTGTAAAAAAGTCTTATGATGGAGTATAACAAAGGCCCCTAATCGAGTGTAACAAAGTCCCCTCGTCGAGTAAAAAAGGTCCCCTGATCGAGTAAACCAAAGTCCCCTGATCGAGTATAACAAGGTCCCCTGATCGAGTATAGCAAAGCCCCCTGATCGAGTATAACAAAGAACCCTAATGGAGTATAACAAAGTCCCAAGATCGAGTATAACAAAGCCCCCTGATCAAGTATATGAAAGGCCCCGTCTCGGGTATAACTAAGCCCTCTGATCGAGTATAACAAAGTCCCCTGATCGAGTGTAAGAAATTCCCCTGATCGAGTATAACAAAGCCCCCTGGTAAAGTATAACAAAGCCCCCTTTTCGAGTATAACAAAGTCCCCTGGTCGAGTTTAACAAAGTCCCATGATGGAGTATAACAAAGGCCCCTAATCGAGTGTAACAAAGGCCCCTAGTCGAGTATAAAAAGGTCCCCTAATCGAGTAAAGCAAAGTCCACTGATCGAGTATAACAAGGACCCCTGATCGATTATAACAAAGCCCCCTGATCGAGTATAACAAAGTCCCCTGATCGAGAAAGCAAAGTCCCCTGATCGATGTATAACAAGGTCCCCTGATCGATTATAACAAAGCCCCATGGTCGAGTATAACAAAGTCACTTGATCGAGTATAACAAAGGCCCCTGATCGAGTATAACAAAGTCCCAAGATCGAGTATAACAAAGTCCTCTGAACGAGTATACCTAAAGGCCCCTGATCGTGTATAACAAAGCCCCTTGATCTAGTATAACAAAGCCCCCTTGTCGAGTATAACAAAGTCTCCTGATCGAGTATAACAAAGTCCCCAGATCGAGTATAACAAAGTCCCCTGATCGAGTATAACAAAGTCGCCTGAATGAGTATAACAAAGTCCTTTAGTCGGGTCTAACAAAGTCCCCTGATTGAGTATAACAAAGCCCTCTAATCGAGTATAACAAATTCCCATGATTGAGTATAACAAAGTCCCCTGATCGAGTATAACAAAGTCCCCAGTTCGAGTATAACAAAGGCCCCTCATCGAGTATAACAAAACCCCCGGATCAAGTATAACAAAGTCCCCTAATCGAGTATAACAAATGCCCCTGATCGAGATTAAGAAAGTCCCCTGATCGAGTATAACAAAGTCCCTTCATCGCGTATAACAAAGGACCCTCATGGAGTATAATAAAGTCCCCTCATCGAGTATAACAAAGTCGCCTGTTTGAGTATAACAAAGTTCCCTTATCGAGTATAACAAAGTCCCCTGATCGAGTATAAGAAAGGCCCCTGATCGAACATAACAAAGTCCCTTGATCGAGTATAACAAAGTTCCTTAATCGAGAATGACAAAGCCCCCTTGTCAAGTTTAACAAAGTCCCCTGATCAAGTATAACAAAGTCCCCTGATCGATGTATAACAAGGTCCCCTGATCGATTATAACAAAGCCCCCTGATCGAGTATAACAAAGTCACTTGATCGAGTATAACAAAGGCCCCTAATGGAGTATAACAAAGTCCCAAGATCGAGTATAACAAAGCCCCCTGATCAAGTATATGAAAGGCCCCTGCTCGGGTATAACAAAGCCCTCTGATCGAGTATAACAAAGTCCCCTGATCGAGTGTAAGAAATTCCCCTGATCGAGTATAACAAAGCCCCCTGATAAAGTATAACAAAGCCCCCTTTTCGAGTATAACAAAGTCCCCTGGTCGAGTTTAACAAAGTCCCATGATGGAGTATAACAAAGGCCCCTAATCGAGTGTAACAATGGCCCCTGGTCGAGTATAAAAAGGTCCCCTGATCGAGTAAAGCAAAGTCCCCTGATCGAATATAACAAGGTCCCCTGATCGATTATAACAAAGCCCCCTGATCGAGTATAACAAAGTCCCCTGATCGAGTAAAGCAAAGTCCCCTGATCGATGTATAACAAGGTCCCCTGATCGATTATAACAAAGCCCCCTGATCGAGTATAACAAAGTCACTTGATCGAGTATAACAAAGGCCCCTGATCGAGTATAACAAAGTCCCAAGATCGAGTATAACAAAGTCCTCTGAACGAGTATACCTAAAGGCCCCTGATCGTGTATAACAAAGCCCCTTGATCTAGTATAACAAAGCCCCCTTGTCGAGTATAACAAAGTCCCCTGATCGAGTATAACAAATTCCCATGATTGAGTATAACAAAGTCCCCTGATCGAGTATAACAAAGTCCCCTGTTCGAGTATAACAAAGGCCCTTCATCGAGTATAACAAAACCCCCGGATCAAGTATAACAAAGTCCCCTAATCGAGTATAACAAATGCCCCTGATCGAGATTAAGAAAGTCCCCTGATCGAGTATAACAAAGTCCCTTCATCGCGTATAACAAAGGACCCTCATGGAGTATAATAAAGTCCCCTCATCGAGTATAACAAAGTCGCCTGAATGAGTATAACAAAGTCCTTTAGTCGGGTCTAACAAAGTCCCCTGATTGAGTATAACAAAGCCCCCTAATCGAGTATAACAAATTCCCATGATTAAGTATAACAAAGACCCCTGATCGAGTATAACAAAGTCCCCTGTTCGAGTATAACAAAGGCCCTTCATCGAGTATAACAAAACCCCCGGATCAAGTAAAACAAAGTCCCCTAATCGAGTATAACAAATGCCCCTGATCGAGATTAAGAAAGTCCCCTGATCGAGTATAACAAAGTCCCCTCATCGCGTATAACAAAGGACCCTCATGGAGTATAATAAAGTTCCCTCATCGAGTATAACAAAGTCGCCTGTTTGAGTATAACAAAGTTCCCTTATCGAGTATAACAAAGTCCCCTGATCGAGTATAAGAAAGGCCCCTGATCGAACATAACAAAGTCCCCTAATCGAGTATAACAAAACCCCCTGATCAATTATAACAAAGTCCCCTAATCGAGTATAACAAATGCCCCTGATCGAGAATATGAAAGTCCCCTAATCGAGTATAACAAAGTCCCCTCATCGAGTATAACAAAGTCCCCTCATCGAGTATAATAAAGTCGCCTGTTTGAGTATAACAAAGTTCCCTTATCGAGTATAACAAAGTTCCCTGATCGAGTATAAGAAAGGCCCCTCATCGAATAAAACAAAGTCCCCTAATCGAGTATAACAAAACCCAATTTATCAAGTATAACAAAGTCCCATAATCGAGTATAACAAAGTCGCCTGTTTGAGTATAACAAAGTTCCCTTATCGAGTATAACAAAGTCCCCTGATCGAGTATAAGAAAGGCTCCTGATCGAATATAACAAAGTCCCTATTCGAGTATTTACAAACTCCCTTGATCAGGTATAACAAAGTTTCCTGATCAAGAATAAAAAAGTCTCCTGATCGAGTATAACTAAGCCCCCTTGTCGAGTATAACAAAGTCCCCTGATCGAATTTAACAAAGGCCCCTGATCGAGTATAACAAAGTTCCCTGATCGAATATAACAAAGTCCCCTGATCAAGTATAACAAAGTTCCCTGATCGAGAATAACAAAGTTCCGTCACCGAGTATAACAAAGCCCCCTGATCGAGCATAACAAAGCACCCTAATGGAGTATAACAAAGCCCACTGACCGAGTATAAGAAAGGCCTCTGATCGAGAATAGCAAAGTCCCCTGACCGAGTATAACAAAGTCACCTGATCGAGTATAACAAAGTCACCTGATCGAGTATAACAAAGTCCCCTGATCGAGAATAACAAAGTCCCGTCATCGAGTATAATAAAGCCCCCTGATCGAGTATAAGAAAGGCCCCTGATCGAATATAGCAATGTCCCTAGTCGAGTATATACATAGTCCCCTGATCGAGTATAACAAAGTCCCCAGATCTAGAATCACAAAGTCCCTGATCGAGTATAACAAATCCCCCTCATCGAGTATAAAATAGCCCACTGGTCGAGTATAACAAAGTCCCTGATCGAGTATAACAAAGCCCTCTGTTCGAGTATAACAAAGCCCTCTCATCGAGGATTAAAAAGCCACCGGTCGAGTATAACAAAGTCCCCTGGTCGAGTATAACAAAGTCCCATGATCGAGTATAACAAAGGCCCCTTATCGTAAATAACAAAGGTCCCTGGTCGAGTATAATAAAGTCAACTGATCGAGTATAACAAAGTCCCCTCATCGAGTATAACAAACTCCCCTGATCCATTAAAAAATCACCCCTGATCGAGTAAAACAAATGCCCCTGGTCGAGTATAAGAAAGTCAACTGATCGAGTATAACAAAGTCCCCTGGCCGAGTATAACAAAGTCCCCTCATCGAGTATTACAAAGTCGCCTGTTGGAGTATAACAAAGTTCCCTTATCGATTATAACAAAGTCACCTGATTGAGTATAAGAAAGTCCCCTGATCGAGTATAACAAAGTCCCCTCATCGAGTATAACAAAGTCCCCTCATCGAGTATAATAAAGTCGCCTGTTTGAGTATAACAAAGTTCCCTTATCGAGTATAACAAAGTTCCCTGATCGAGTATAAGAAAGGCCCCTGATCGAATAAAACAAAGTCCCCTAATCGAGTATAAGAAAACCCAATTTTTCAAGTATAACAAAGTCCCATAATCGAGTATAACAAAGTCGCCTGTTTGAGTATAACAAAGTTCCCTTATCGAGTATAACAAAGTCCCCTGATCGAGTATAAGAAAGGCTCCTGATCGAATATAACAAAGTCCCTATTCGAGTATTTACAAACTCCCCTGATCTAGTATAACAAAGTTTCCTGATCAAGAATAAAAAAGTCTCCTGATCGAGTATAACTAAGCCTCCTTGTCGAGTATAACAAAGTCCCCTGATCGAATATAACAAAGGCCCCTGATCGAGTATAACAAAGTTCCCTGATCGAATATAACAAAGTCCCGTGATCGAATATAACAAAGTCCCCCGAGTATAACAAAGCCCCCTAATCGAGTATAACAAAGGTCCCTGGTCGAGTATAACAAAGACCCCTGATCGAACATAACAAAATCCCCTGATCGAGTATAACAAAGTCTCCTGATCGAGTATAACGAAGCCCCCTGATCGAGTATAACAAAGTCTCATGATCGAGTATAACAAAGTCCCCTGGTCGAGATTAACAAAGCCCCCTCATCGAGTACAACAAAGCCCCCTGATAGAGTATAACAAAGCCCCCTTTTCGAGTATAACAAAGTCCCCTGGTCGAGTGTAACAAAGTCCTATGATGGAGTATAACAAAGGCCACTAATCGATTATAACAAAGTACCCTGATCGAGTATAACAAAGCCCCCAGATCGAGTATAACAAAGCACCCTAATGGAGTATAACAAAGTCCCCTGATCGAGTATAAGAAAGTTCCCTGATCGAGAATAACAAAGTTCCGTCACCGGGTATAACAAAGTCAGCTGATCGAGTATAACAAAGTCACCTGATCGAGTATAACAAAGTCCCCTGATCGAGTATAACAAAACACCCTAATGGAGGATAACAAAGCCCCCTGATCGAGTATAAGAAAGGCCTCTGATCGAGAATAGCAAAGTCCCCTGACCGAGTATAACAAAGTCAGCTGATCGAGTATAACAAAGTCACCTGATCGAGTATAACAAAGTCCCCAGATCGAGAATAACAAAGTCCCGTCATCGAGTATAACAAAGCCCCCTGATCGAGTATAAGAAAGGCCCCTGATCGAATATAACAATGTCCCTAGTCGAGTATATACATAGTCCCCTGATCGAGTATAACAAATTCCCCAGATCTAGAATAACAAAGTCCCCTGATCGAGTATAACAAATCCCCCTCATCGAGTATAAAATAGCCCCCTGGTCGAGTATAACAAAGTCCCTGATCGAGTATAACAAAGCCCTCTGATCGAGTATAACAAAGCCCTCTCATCGAGGATAAAAAACCTTCCGGTCGAGTATAACAAAGTCCCCTGGTCGAGTATAACAAGTCCCATGATCGAGTATAACAAAGTCCCCTGATCGAGTATAACAAAGTCCCTTGATCGAGAAAAACAAAGCCCCCTGATCGAGTATAACAAAGTCCCCTGATCGAGTATAACAAAGCCCCCTCATCGAGTTTAACAAAACTCCCTGATCAAGTATATAAAATTCCCCTGGTCGAGTATAATTAAGTCCCATGATAGAGTATAACAAAGTTCCCTGATCGAGTATAACAAGGTCCCCTGATCGATTATAACAAAGCACCCAGATCGAGTATAACAAAGCCCCCTCATCATGTATAACAAAGTCCCCTGATTGAGTGTAATAAAGGCCCCTTATTGAGAATAGCAAAGCCCCCTGATCGAGTATAACAATTTCCTCTGATCCAGTATAACAAAGTCCCCTGACCGAGTAAAACAAAGACCCTGATCGAGAACACCAAAGTCCCGTCATCGAGTATAACAAAGCCCCCTGATCGAGTATAATAAACCCCCCTGCTCGAGTATAACAAAGTCCCCTGGTCGAGTATAACAAAGCCCTCTAATCGAGTATAACAATGCCTCCTGATCGAGTATAAAAAAGCCCCCTGGTCGAGTATAACAAAGTCCCCTGATCGAGTATAACAAAGTTCCCTGACCGAGAATAACAAAGTCCCGTCATCGAGAATAACAAAGCCCCCTTATCGAGTATAAGAAAGGCCCCTGCTCGAGCACAACAAAGTCCCCTGATCGAGTATAACAAAGCCCTCTGATCGAGTATAACATTGCCCCCTGATCGAGTATTAAAAAAAGCCCCCTGGTAGAGTATAACAAAGTCCCCTGGTCGAGTATAACAAAAATCCCTGAACGACTATAACAATGTCCCCTGATCGAATATAACAAAGTCCCCTGATCGAGTATAAGAAATTCCCCTGATCGAGTATAACATTGTCCCCTGATCGAGTAAAACAAAGCCCCCTGATCGAGTATAACAAAGTTCCCTGATCGAGTTTAACAAATTCCCTGATCGAGTAATACAAAGTCCCCTGATCGAGTAAAACAAAGCCTCCTGATC
Organism: Homarus americanus; assembly: GCF_018991925.1. NCBI lineage: Eukaryota > Metazoa > Arthropoda > Malacostraca > Decapoda > Nephropidae > Homarus > Homarus americanus. Next base: position 20,983 of record NW_024745742.1, read on the forward strand.
GAGTATAATAAAGTCCCCTAATTGAGTATAACAATGTCCTCTAATCAAGCATAGCAAAGTCCCCTAATCGAGTATAAGAAAACCCCCTCGTCGAGTATAACAAAGTCCACTGGTCGAGTATAACAAAGTCCTCATCGAGAATAAAAAAGCCCCTTGGTCGAGTATAACAAAATTTCCTGATCGAGTATAACAAAGTCCCCTGGTCCAGTATAACAAAGTCCCCTGATCGAGTATAACAAATTCCCTGGTCGAGTAAAAAAGGTCCCCTGATCGAGTATAACAAAGTCCCTGATCGAGTATAACAAGGTCCCCTGATCGAGTAAAACAAGGCCCTCTGATCGAGTATAACTAAGTCCCCTGATCGAGTATAACTAAGTCCCCTGATCGAGAATAACAAAGTCCCCCGATCGAATATAACAATGTCCCCTATTCGAGTATAACAAAGCCCCCTCGTCGAGTATAACATAGTCCCCTGATCGAGTATAACAAAGTCCCTGATCGATTATAACAAAGTCCCCTGATCGAGTATAACAAAGTCCCATGATCGAGTATAACAAAGTCCCTTGATCGAGAAAAACAAAGCCCCCTGATCGAGTATAACAAAGTCTCCTCATCGAGTATAACAAAGTCCCCTGGTCGAGTATAACAAAGTCCCCTGGTCGAGTATAACAAAGTCCCCTCATCGAGTATAACAAAGCACCCTCATCGAGTTTAACAAAACTCCCTGATCAAGTATATAAAAGTCCCTTGGTCGAGTATATCAAAGTCACATGATAGCGTATAACAAAGAACCCTTATCGAGAATAACAAAGGCCCCTGGTCGAGGATAATAAAGTCAACTCATCGAATATAACAAAGTACCCTGATCGAGTATAACAAATTCCCATGATCGAGTAAAACAAACACCCCTGAACGAGTATAACAAAGTCCACTGATCGAGTGTAACAAAGTCCCCTAATCGAGAATAACAAAGTCCCCTCATCGAGTATAACAAAGCCCCCTCATCGATTATAAAAAAAGCCCCCTGGTCGAGTATAGCAAATTCCCTGATCGAGTGTAACAAAGCCCTCTGATCGAGTATAACAAAGCCCTCTCATCGAGTATAAAAAAGCCCCCTGTTCGAGTATAACAAAGCCCTCTAATCGAGTATAACAAATTTCCATGATTGAGTATAACAAAGTCCCCTGATCGAGTATAACAAAGTCCCCTGTTCGAGTATAACAAAGGCCCCTCATCGAGTATAACAAAATCCCCGGATCAAGTATGACAAAGTCCCCTAATCGAGTATAACAAATGCCCCTGATCGAGATTAAGAAAGTCCCCTGATCGAGTATAACAAAGTCCCCTCATCGCGTATAACAAAGGACCCTCATGGAGTATAATAAAGTTCCCTCATCGAGTATAACAAAGTCGCCTGTTTGAGTATAACAAAGTTCCCTTATCGAGTATAACAAAGTCCCCTGATCGAGTATAAGAAAGGCCCCTGATCGAACATAACAAAGTCCCCTAATCGAGTATAACAAAACCCCCTGGTCAATTATAACAAAGTCCCCTAATCGAGTATAACAAATGCCCCTGATCGAGAATATGAACGTCCTCTGATCGAGTATAACAAAGTCCCCTCATCGAGTATTACAAAGTCGCCTGTTGGAGTATAACAAAGTTCCCTTATCGATTATAACAAAGTCACCTGATTGAGTATAAGAAAGTCCCCTGATCGAGTATAACAAAGTCCCCTCATCGAGTATAACAAAGTCGCCTCATCGAGTATAATAAAGTCGCCTGTTTGAGTATAACAAAGTTCCCTTATCGAGTATAACAAAGTTCCCTGATCGAGTATAAGAAAGGCCCCTCATCGAATAAAACAAAGTCCCCTAATCGAGTATAACAAAACCCAATTTATCAAGTATAACAAAGTCCCATAATCGAGTATAACAAAGTCGCCTGTTTGAGTATAACAAAGTTCCCTTATCGAGTATAACAAAGTCCCCTGATCGAGTATAAGAAAGGCTCCTGATCGAATATAACAAAGTCCCTATTCGAGTATTTACAAACTCCCTTGATCTAGTATAACAAAGTTTCCTGATCAAGAATAAAAAAGTCTCCTGATCGAGTATAACTAAGCCTCCTTGTCGAGTATAACAAAGTCCCCTGATCGAATATAACAAAGGCCCCTGATCGAGTATAACAAAGTTCCCTTATCGAATATAACAAAGTCCCGTGATCAAATATAACAAAGTCCCCTAATCGAGTATAACAAAGCCCCCTAATCGAATATAACAAAGGTCCCTGGTCGAGTATAACAAAGACCCCTGATCGAACATAACAAAATCCCCTGAACGAGTATAACAAAGTCTCCTGATCGAGTATAACGAAGCCCCCTGATCGAGTATAACAAAGTCTCATGATCGAGTATAACAAAGTCCCCTGGTCGAGTATAACAAAGCCCCCTCATCGAGTACAACAAAGCCCCCTGATAGAGTATAACAAAGCCCCCTTTTCGAGTATAACAAAGTCCCCTGGTCGAGTGTAACAGAGTCCTATGATGGAGTATATCAAAGGCCACTAATCGATTATAACAAAGCACCCTGATCGAGTATAACAAAGCCCCCTGATCGAGTCTAACAAAGCACCCTAATGGAGTATAACAAAGTCCCCTGATCGAGTATAACAAAGTCCCCTGATCGATTATAACAAAGTCCCCTGATCGAGTCTAACAAAGTCCCATGATCGAGTATAACAAAGTCCCTTGATCGAGACAAACAAAGCCCCCTGATCGAGTATAACAAAGTCCCCTCATCGAGTATAACAAAGTCCCCTGGTCGAGTATAACAAAGTCCCCTGGTCGAGTATAACAAAGTCCCCTCATCGAGTATAACAAAGCACCCTCATCGAGTTTAACAAAACTCCCTGATCAAGTATATAAAAGTCCCTTGGTCGAGTATATCAAAGTCACATGATAGCGTATAACAAAGAACCCTTATCGAGAATAACAAAGGCCCCTGGTCGAGTATAATAAAGTCAACTCATCGAATATAACAAAGTACCCTGATCGAGTATAACAAATTCCCATGATCGAGAAAAACAATCACCCCTGAACGAGTATAACAAAGTCCCTTCATGGAGTATAACAAAGCCCCCTCATCGATTATAAAAAAGCCCCCTGGTCGAGTATAACAAATTCCCTGATCGAGTATAACAAAGCCCTCTGATCGAGTATAACAAAGCCCTCTCATCGAGTATAAAAAAGGCCCCCTGTTCGAGTATAACAAAGACCCCTGATCGAGTAAAGCAAAATCCCCTGATCGAGTATAACAAGGTCCCCTGATCGAGTATAACAAAGGCCCCTGATCGAGTATAACAAAGTCCCCTGATTGAGTATAACAAAGTCCTTTAGTCGGGTATAACAAAGTCCCCTGATTGAGTATAACAAAGCCCCCTAATCGAGTAAAACAAATTCCCATTATTGAGTATAACAAAGTCCCCTGATCGAGTATAACAAAGTCCCTTAATCGAGAATGACAAAGCCCCCTTGTCAAGTTTAACAAAGTCCCCTGATCAAGTATAACAAATTCCACTGATCGAGTATAACAAAGTCCCCTGATCGAGTATAACAAAGTCCCCTGATTGAGTATAACAAAGTCCTTTAGTCGGGTAAAACAAAGTCCCCTGATTGAGTATAACAAAGCCCCCTAATCGAGTAAAACAAATTCCCATGATTGAGTATAACAAAGTCCCCTGATCGAGTATAACAAAGTCCCCTTTTCGAGTATAACAAAGGCCCCTGATCGAATATAACAAAGGCCCCTCATCGAGTATAACAAAAACCCCTGATAAAGTATAACAAAGTCCCCTAATCGAGTATAACAAATGACCCTGATCAAGTATAACAAAGTCCCCTCATCGAGTACAACAAAGTCCCCTCATCGAGTATAATAAAGTCCCCTCATCGAGTATAACAAAGTCGCCTGTTTGAGTGTAACAAAGTTCCCTTATCGAGTATAACAAAGTCCCCTGATCGAGTATAAGAAAGGCCCCTTGTCGAGTATAACAAAGTCCCCTCATCGAATATAACAAAGGCCCCTGATCGAGTATAACAAAGTTCCCTGATCGAGTATAACAACGCCCCCTAATCGAGTATAACAAAGGTCCCTGATCGAGTATGACAAAGACCCATGATCGAATATAACAAATTCCCCTGATTTGAGTATAACAAAGTCCCCTCATCGAGTAAAACAAAGCCCCCAAATCGAGTATAACAAAGTCATCTGAACGAGTATAACAAAGTCCTCTGGTTGAGTATAACAAAGCCCGCTCATCGAGTATAACAAAGCCCCTTTTCGAGTATAACAAAGCCCTCTTTTCGAGTATAACAAAGGCCCCTGGTCGAGTGTAACAAAGTCTTATGATGGAGTATAACAAAGGCCCCTAATCGAGTGTAACAAAGTCCCCTGGTCGAGTAAAAAAGGTCCCCTGATCGAGTAAACCAAAGTCCCCTGATCGAGTATAACAAGGTCCCCTGATCGAGTATAGCAAAGCCCCCTGATCGAGTATAACAAAGAACCCTAATGGAGTATAACAAAGTCCCAAGATCGAGTATAACAAAGCCCCCTGATCAAGTATATGAAAGGCCCCTGCTCGGGTATAACAAAGCCCTCTGATCGAGTATAACAAAGTCCCCTGATCGAGTGTAAGAAATTCCCCTGATCGAGTATAACAAAGCCCCCTGGTAAAGTATAACAAAGCCCCCTTTTCGAGTATAACAAAGTCCCCTGGTCAAGTTTAACAAAGTCCCATGATGGAGTATAACAAAGGCCACTAATCGAGTGTAACAAAGGCCCCTGGTCGAGTATAAAAAGGTCCCCTGATCGAGTAAAGCAAAGTCCCCTCATCGAATATAACAAGGTCCCCTGATCGATTATAACAAAGCCCCCTGATCGAGTATAACAAAGTCCCCTGGTCGAGTATAACAAAGTCCCCTGGACGAGTATAACAAAGTCCCCTCATCGAGTATAACAAAGTACTCTCATCGAGTTTAACAAAACTCCCTGATCAAGTATATAAAAGTCCCTTGGTCGAGTATATCAAAGTCACATGATAGCGTATAACAAAGAACCCTTATCGAGAATAACAAAGGCCCCTGGTCGAGTATAATAAAGTCAACTCATCGAATATAACAAAGTACCCTGATCGAGTATAACAAATTCCCTTGATCGAGTAAAACAAACACCCCTGAACGAGTATAACAAAGGCCCCTGGTCGAGTATAACAAAGTCCACTGATCGAGTATAACAAAGTCCCGTGATCGAGAATAACAAAGTCCCCTCATCGAGTATAACAAAGCCCCCTCATCGATTATAAAAAAGCCCCCTGGTCGAGTATAACAAATTCCCTGATCGAGTATAACAAAGCCCTCTGATCGAGTATAACAAAGCCCTCTCATCGAATATAAAAAAGCCCCCTGTTCGAGTATAACAAAGACCCCTGATCGAGTAAAGCAAAATCCCCTGATCGAGTATAAAAAGGTCCCCTGATCGATTATAACAAAGCCCCCTGATCGAGTATAACAAAGTCCCCTGATCGAGTATAACTAAGGCCCCTGATCGAGTATAACAAAGTCCCCTGATTGAGTATAACAAAGTCCTTTAGACGGGTATAACAAAGTCCCCTGATTGAGTATAACAAAGCCCCCTAATCGAGTAAAACAAATTCCCATGATTGAGTATAACAAAGTCCCTTGATCGAGTATAACAAAGTCCCTTAATCGAGAATGACAAAGCCCCCTTGTCAAGTTTAACAAAGTCCCCTGATCAAATATAACAAAGTCCACTGATCGAGTATAATAAAGTCCCCTGATCGAGTATAACAAAGTCCCCTGATTGTGTATAACAAAGTCCTTTAGTCGGGTAAAACAAAGTCCCCTGATTGAGTATAACAAAGCCCCCTAATCGAGTAAAACAAATTCCCATGATTGAGTATAACAAAGTCCCCTGATCTAGTATAACAAAGTCCCCTTTTCGAGTATAACAAAGGCCCCTGATCGAATATAACAAAGGCCCCTCATCGAGTATAACAAAACCCCCTGATAAAGTATAACAAAGTCCCCTAATCGAGTATAACAAATGACCCTGATCAAGTATAACAAAGTCCCCTCATCGAGTACAACAAAGTCCCCTCATCGAGTATAATAAAGTCCCCTCATCGAGTATAACAAAGTCGCCTGTTTGAGTATAACAAAGTTCCCTTATCGAGTATAACAAAGTCCCCTGATCGAGTATAAGAAAGGCCCCTTGTCGAGTATAGCAAAGTCCCCTCATCGAATATAACAAAGGCCCCTGATCGAGTATAACAAAGTTCCCTGATCGAATATAACAAAGTCCCATGATCGAGTATAACAAAGTCCCCTAATCGAGTATAACAACGCCCCCTAATCGAGTATAACAAAGGTCCCTGATCGAATATGACAAAGACCCATGATCGAATATAACAAATTCCCCTGATTTGAGTATAACAAAGTCCCCTGATCGAGTAAAACAAAGCCCCCAAATCGAGTATAACAAATTCATTTGATCGAGTATAACAAAGTCCTCTGGTTGAGTATAACAAAGCCAGCTCATCGAGTATAACAAAGCCCCCTTTTCGAGTATAACAAAGCCCTCTTTTCGAGTATAACAAAGTCCCCTGGTCGAGTGTAACAAAGTTCTATGATGGAGTATAAACAAAGGCCCCTAATCGAGTGTAACAAAGTCCCCTGGTCGAGTAAAGTCCCCGATCGAGTAAACCAAAGTCCTCTGACGGCAAATAAGGTCCCTGATCATATAAAGCAAAAAGCCCCCTGACGGAGTTATAGTCAAATAACCCTAATGGAGTATAACAAAGTCCCAAGATCGAGTATAATGTAAAGTTCTGATCATGTATATGGTGCCCCTACTGTATATAACAAAGTCTCTGATCGAGTATGCACGAAAGTCCCCTGACTGGAGTGTAAGAAATTCTGATCGAGTATAACAAAGCCCCTGGGTGCGGCGCAACAAAAGCCCCTCGAGTATATAACAAAGTCCCCTGGTCGAGTTTAACAAAGTCCCATGATGGAGTATAACAAAGGCCCCTAATCGAGTGTAACAATGGCCCCTGGTCGAGTATAAAAAGGTCCCCTGATCGAGTAAAGCAAAGTTCCCTGATCGAATATAACAAGGTCCCCTGATCGATTATAACAAAGCCCCCTGATCGAGTATAACAAAGTCCCCTGATCGAGTAAAGCAAAGTCCCCTGATCGATGTATAACAAGGTCCCCTGATCGATTATAACAAAGCCCCCTGATCGAGTATAACAAAGTCACTTGATCGAGTATAACAAAGGCCCCTGATCGAGTATAACAAAGTCCCAAGATCGAGTATAACAAAGTCCTCTGAACGAGTATACCTAAAGGCCCCTGATCGTGTATAACAAAGCCCCTTGATCTAGTATAACAAAGCCCCCTTGTCGAGTAAAACAAAGTCCCCTGATCGAGTATAACAAAGTCCCCAGATCGAGTATAACAAAGTCCCCTGATCGAGTATAACAAAGTAGCCTGAATGAGTATAACAAAGTCCTTTAGTCGGGTCTAACAAAGTCCCCTGATTGAGTATAACAAAGCCCCCTAATCGAGTATAACAAATTCCCATGATTGAGTATAACAAAGTCCCCTGATCGAGCATAACAAAGTCCCAAGTTCGAGTATAACAAAGGCCCCTCATCGAGTATAACAAAAACCCCGGATCCAGTATAACAAAGTCCCCTAATCGAGTATAACAAAAGCCCCTGATCGAGATTAAGAAAGTCCCCTGATCGAGTATAACAAAGTCCCCTCATCGCGTATAACAAAGGACCCTCATGGAGTATAATAAAGTCCCCTCATCGAGTATAACAAAGTCGCCTGTTTGAGTATAACAAAGTTCCCTTATCGAGTATAACAAAGTCCCCTGATCGAGTATAAGAAAGGCCCCTAATCGAACATAAGAAAGTCCCCTAATCGAGTATAACAAAAACCCCTGATCAAGTATAACAAAGTCCCCTAATCGAGTATAACAAATGCCCCTGATCGAGAATAAGAAAGTCCTCTGATCGAGTATAACAAAGTCCCCTCATCGAGTATAACAAGTCACCTGATCGAGTATAAGAAAGTCCCCTGATCGAGTATAACAAAGTCACCCTCATCGAGTATAACAAAGTCCCCTCATCGAGTATAATAAAGTCGCCTGTTTGAGTATAATAAAGTTCCCTTATCGAGTATAACAAAGTTCCCTGATCGAGTATAAGAAAGGCCCCTCATCGAATAAAACAAAGTCCCCTAATCGAGTATAACAAAACCCCCTTTATCAAGTATAACAAAGTCCCCTAATCGAGTATAACAAAGTCGCCTGTTTGAGTATACCAATGTTCCCTTATCGAGTATAACAAAGTCCCCTGATCGAGTATAAGAAAGGCTCCTGATCGAATATAACAAAGTCCCTATTCGAGTATATACAAACTCCCTTGATCAAGTATAACAAAGTTTACTGATCAAGAATAAAAAAGTCTCCTGATCGAGTATAACTAAGCCCCCTTGTCGAGTATAACAAAGTCCTCTGATCGAATTTAACAAAGGCCCCTGATCGAGTATAACAAATTCCCTGATCGAATATAACAAAGTCCCGTGATCGAATATAACAAAGTCCCCTAATCGAGTATAACAAAGCCCCCTAATCGAGTATAACAAAAGTCCCTGGTCGAGTATAACAAAGACCCCTGATCGAACAAAACAAAATCCCCTGATCGAGTATAACAAAGCCCCCTGATCGAGTATAACAAAGCAACCTAATGGAGTATAACAAAGTCCCCTGATCATGTATAACAAAGTTCCCTGATCGAGAATAACAAAGTTCCGTCACCGAGTATAACAAAGCCCCCTGATCGAGTATAACAAAGCACCCTAATGGAATATAACAAAGCTCCCTGATCGAGTATAAGAAAGGCCTCTGATCGAGAATAGCAAAGTCCCCACTGAGTATACCAAAAGTCACCAGATCGAGGTACCAAAGTCACCTGATCGAGAATAAATGTCCTGTCATCGAGTATATAATAAAGCCCCCTGATCGAGTATAAGAAAGGCCCCTGATCGTGAATATAGTAATGTCCCTAGTCGAGTATATATATAGTCCCCTGATCGAGTGTAACAAAGTCTCAGGATCTAGAATCACAAAGTCCCTATCGAGTATAACAAATCCCCCTCATCGAGTATAAAATAGCCCCCTGGTCGAGTATAACAAAGTCCCTGATCGAGTATAACAAAGCCCTCTGATCGAGTATAACAAAGCCCTCTCATCGAGGATTAAAAAGCCACCGGTCGAGTATAACAAAGTCCCCTGGTCGAGTATAACAAAGTCCCATGATCGAGTATAACAAAGGCCCCTTATCGTAAATAACAAAGGTCCCTGGTCGAGTATAATAAAGTCAACTGATCGAGTATAACAAAGTCCCCTCATCGAGTATAACAAACTCCCCTGATCGATTCAAAAATCACCCCTGATCGAGTAAAACAAAGGCCCCTGGTCGAGAATAAGAAAGTCAACTGATCGAGTATAACAAAGTCCCCTGATCGAGTATAACAAAGGCCCCTGATCGAGTATAACAAAGTTCCCTGATCGAATATAACAAAGTACCAAGATCGAGTATAACAAAGTACTATAATCGAGTATAGCAAAGCCCCCTGATCGAGTATAACAAAGGTCCCTCATCGAGTATAACAAAGACCCCAGATCGAGTATAACAAAGTCTCCTGATCGAGTATAACAAAGCCCCCTGATAAAGTATAACAAAGCCCCCTTTTCGAGTATAACAAAGTCCAATGGTCGATTGTAACAAAGTCCCATAATCGAGTATAAACAAAGTCCCCTGATCGACTATAACAAAGTCCCCTGACCGAGAATAACAAAGTCCTCTGATCGAGTATAACAAAGCCCCCTCATCGAGCATAAAATAGCCCCCTGGTCGAGTATAATAAAGTCCCTGATCGAGTATAACAAAGTCCTCTGATCGAGTATAACAAAGCCCCCTCATCGAGCATAAAATAGCCCCCTGGTCGAGTATAACAAAGTCCCTGATCGAGTATAACAAAGCCCTCTGATCTTGTATAACAAAGCCCTCTCATCGAGTATAAAAAAGCCTCCGGTCGAGTATAACAAAGTCCCCTGGACGAGTATAACAAAGTCCCATGATCGAGTATAACAAAGACCCTGATCGAGTATAACTAAGCCCCCTCATCGAGTTTAACAAAACTCCTTGATCAAGTATATAAAATTCCCCTGGTCGAGTATAATTAAGTCCCATGATAGAGTATAACAAAGGCCCCTTATCGTAAATAACAAAGGCCCCTGGTCGAGTATAATAAAGTCAACTGATCGAGTATAACAAAGTCCCCTGATCGAGTATAACAAAGGCCCCTAATCGTGTATAACAAAGTTCCCTGATCGAATATAACAAAGTCCCATGATCGAGTATAACAAAGTCATTTAATCGAGTATAGCAAAGCCCCCTGATCGAGTATAACAAAGGTCCCTGATCGAGTATAAAAAAGACCCCAGATCGAGTATAACAAAGTCTCCTGATCGAGTATAACAAAGTCGCCTGAATGAGTATAACAAAGTCCTTTAGTCGGGTCTAACAAAGTCCCCTGATTGAGTATAACAAAGCCCCCTAATCGAGTACAACAAATTCCCATGATTGAGTATAACAAAGTCCCCTGATCGAGTATTAAAAGTCCCCTGTTCGAGTATAACAAAGGCCCTTCATCGAGTATAACAAAACCCCCGGATCAAGTATAACAAAGTCCCCTAATCGAGTATAACAAATGCCCCTGATCGAGATTAAGAAAGTCCCCTGATCGAGTATAACAAAGTCCCCTCATCGCGTATAACAAAGGACCCTCATGGAGTATAATAAAGTCCCCTCATCTAGTATAACAAAGTCGCCTGTTTGAGTATAACAAAGTTCCCTTATCGAGTATAACAAAGTCCCCTGATCGAGTATAAGAAAAGCCCCTGATCGAACATAACAAAGTCCCCTAATCGAGTATAACAAAAACCCCTGATCAAGTATAACAAAGTCCCCTAATCGAATATAACAAATGCCCCTGATCGAGAATAAGAAAGTCTTCTGATCGAGTATAACAAAGTCCCCTCATCGAGTATAACAAAGTCACCTGATCGAGTATAAGAAAGTCCCCTGATCGAGTATAACAAAGTCACCCTCATCGAGTATAACAAAGTCCCCTCATCGAGTATAATAAAGTCCCTATTTGAGTATAACAAAGTTCCCTTATCGAGTATAACAAAGTTCCCTGATCGAGTATAAGAAAGGCCCCTGATCGAATAAAACAAAGTCCCCTAATCGAGTATAACAAAACCCCCTTTATCAAGTATAACAAAGTCCCCTATTCGAGTATAACAAAGTCGCCTGTTTGAGTATAACAATGTTCCCTTATCGAGTATAACAAAGTCCCGTGATCGAGTATAAGAAAGGCTCCTGATCGAATATAACAAAGTCCCAATTCGAGTATATGCAAACTCCCTTGATCAAGTATGACAAAGTTTCCTGATCAGGAATAAAAAAGTCTCCTGATCGAGTATAACTAAGCCCCCTTGTCGAGTATAACAAAGTCCCCTGATCGAATTTAACAAAGGCCCCTGATCGAGTATAACAAAGTTCCCCGATCGAATATAACAAAGTCCCGTGATCGAATATAACAAAGTCCCCTAATCGAGTATACCAAAGCCCCCTAATCGAGTATAACAAAAGTCCCTGGTCGAGTATAACAAAGACCCCTCATTGAACATAACAAAATCCCCTCATCGAGTATAACAAAGCCCCCTGATCGAGTATAACAAAGCACCCTAATGGAGTATAACAAAGTCCCCTGATCAAGTATAACAAAGTTCCCTGATCGAGAATAACAAAGTTCCGTCACCGAGTATAACAAAGCCCCCTGATCGAGTATAACAAAGCACCCTAATGGAGTATAACAAAGCCCCCTGACCGAGTATAAGAAAGGCCTCTGATCGAGAATAGCAAAGTCCCCTGACCGAGTATAACAAAGTCACCTGATCGAGTATAACAAAGTCACCTGATCGAGTATAACAAAGTCCCCTGATCGAGAATAACAAAGTCCCGTCATCGAGTATAATAAAGCCCCCTGATCGAGTATAAGAAAGGCCCCTGATCGAATATAGCAATGTCCCTAGTCGAGTATATACATAGTCCCCTGATCGAGTATAACAAAGTCCCCAGATCTAGAATCACAAAGTCCCTGATCGAGTATAACAAATCCCCCTCATCGAGTATAAAATAGCCCCCTGGTCGAGTATAACAAAGTCCCTGATCGAGTATAACAAAGGCCCCTTATTGTAAATAACAAAGGTCCCTGGTCGAGTATAATAAAGTCAACTGATCGAGTATAACAAAGTCCCCTCATCGAGTATAACAAACTCCCCTGATCGATTGAAAAAACACCCCTGATCGAGTAAAACAAAGGCCCCTCGTTGAGTATAACAAAGTCAACTGATCGAGTATAACAAAGTCCCCTGATCGAGCATAACAAAGGCCCCTGATCGAGTATAACAAAGTTCCCTGATCGAATATAACAAAGTCCCATGATCGAGTATAACAAAGTCCTATAATCGAGTATAGCAAAGCCCCCTGATCGAGTATAACAAAGGTCCCTGATCGAGTATAACAAAGACCCCAGATCGAGTATAACAAAGTCTCCTGATCGAGTATAACAAAGCCCCCTGATAAAGTATAACAAAGCCCTTTTTTCGAGTATAACAAAGTCCAATGGTCGATTGTAACAAAGTCCCATAATCGAGTATAAACAAAGTCCCCTGATCGACTATAACAAAGTCCCCTGACCGAGAATAACAAACCTCTGATCGAGTATAACAAAGCCCCCTCATCGAGCATAAAATAGCCCCTGGTCGAGTATAATAAAGTCCCGATCGAGTATAACAAAGTCCTCTGATCGAGTATAACAGCCCCCTCATCGAGTATAATAAAGTCAACTGATCGAGTATAACAAAGTCCCTGATCGAGTATAACAAAGCCCTCTGATCTTGTATAACAAAGCCCTCTCATCGAGTATAAAAAAGCCTCCGGTCGAGTATAACAAAGTCCCCTGGTCGAGTATAACAAAGTCCCATGATCGAGTATAACAAAGTCCCCTGATCGAGTATAACAAAGCCCCCTCATCGAGTTTAACAAAACTCCTTGATCAAGTATATAAAATTCCACTGGTCGAGTATAATTAAGTCCCATGATAGAGTATAACAAAGGCCCCTTATCGTAAATAACAAAGGCCCCTGGTCGAGTATAATAAAGTCAACTGATCGAGTATAACAAAGTCCCCTGATCGAGTATAACAAAGGCCCCTAATCGAGTATAACAAAGTTCCCTGATCGAATATAACAAAGTCCCATGATCGAGTATAACAAAGTCATTTAATCAAGTATAGCAAAGCCCCCTGATCGAGTATAACAAAGGTCCCTGATCGAGTATAAAAAAGACCCCTGATCGAGATAACAAATTCCCCTCATCGAGCGTAACAAAGTCCCCTGATCGAGTATAACAAAGTCCCCTGATCGAGTATAACAAAGTTCCCTGATCGAGTATAACAAAGTCCCCTGATCGAGTGTAACAGAGTCCTCTGATCGAGTATAACAAAGTCCCCTAATCGAGTATAACAAAGCCACCTCGTCGAGTATAACAAAGTCCCCTGATTGAGTATAACAAAGAAACCTGATCGAGTATAGCAAAGTCCCTTGATCGAGAAAAACAAAGCCCCCTGATCGAGTATAACAAAGTCCCCTAATCGAGTATAACATAGTCCCCTGATCGATTATAAAAAAGTATCCTCATCGAGTATAACAAAGTCCCAAGATTGAGTATAACAAAGCCCCCTGATCGAGTATAACAAAGTCCGCTGATCGAGTACAACAAAATCACCTAATCAGGTATAACAAAGGCCCCTGATCGAGTATAACAAAGTCCCCTTATCGAGAATAACAAAGTCCCCTAATCGAGTATAGCAAAGCCCCCTGATCGAGCATACAAAGTCCATGATCGAGCATAAAATAGTACCCTGATCGAGTATAACAAAGTCCCCTGATCGATTATAACAAATTCCCCTTATCGAGTATGACAAAGACCCTGAATCGAGTATAACAAAGGCCCCTGGTCGAAAATAACAAGGTCCCCTGATCGAGTATAACAAAGTCCCCTGATCGAGTATAACAAAGTCCCAAGATTGAGTATAACAAAGCCCCCTGATCGAGTATAATAAAATCCGCTGCCCGAGTACAAGAAAATCACCTAATCGGGTATAACAAAATCACCTGATCGAGTATAACAAAGTCCCAAGATCGAGTATAACAAAGTCCCAAGATCGAGTATAACAAAGTCCCCTGATCGAGTATAAGAAAGTTACCCTGATCCAGTATAACAAAGGCCCCTAATGGAGTATAACTAACGCCCCTGACCGAATATAACAAAGTCCCTAGTTGAGAAAATACAAAGTCCCCTGATCGAGTACAACAAAGCCCCGTGATCGAGTATAAGAAAGTCCCCTGATCGAGTATAAGAAAGTCCCCTGATCCAGTATAACAAAGACCCCTAATGGAGTATAACAAAGGCCCCTGATCGAGTTTAACAAAGTCCCAAGATCGAGTAAAACAAAGTCCTCTGATCGAGTATAACAAAGTCCCCTAATCGAGTACAACAAAGTCGTCTTATCGAGTATAATAAAGGCCTGGATCGAGTATAACAAAATCCCCTGATCTAGTATAACAAAGTCCCCTGATCGAGTATAACAAAGTCCCCTGGTCGAGTATAACAAAGCCCCTCATCGAGTATTACAAAGTCCCCTGGTCGAGTAAAAAAAAATCCCCTGGTCGAGTATAACAAAGTCCCTTGATCGAGTATAACAAAGGCCCTTTTTCGAGTATAGCAAAGGCCCCTGGTCGAGTATAACAAAGTCCTCTGATCGAATATAACAAAGGACCCTAATGGAATATAACAAATTCCCAAGATCGAGTTTAACAAAGTCTTCCGATCGAGTATAACAAAGTTCCCTGATCGAGTATAACAAAGTCCCCTAATCGAGTATAACAAAGTCCCCTAATCGAATATAACAAAATCCCCTGATCGAGTATAACAAAGTCCCCTGATCGAGTATAACAAAGCCCCCTGATCGAGTATAACAAAGTCTCCTGATCGAGTATAACAAAGTCCCCTGGTCGAGTATAACAAAGCCCCCTCATCGAGAATAACAAAGCCCCCTGATAGAGTATAACAAAGCCCCCTTTTTGAGTATAACAAAGTCCCCTGGTTGAGTGTAACAAAGTCCTATGATGGAGTTTAACAAAGGCCACTAATCGGGTGTAACAAAGGCCCCTTGTCGAGTATAAAAAGGTCCCCTGATCGAGTAAAGGAAAGTCCCCTGATCGAGAATAACAAGGTCCCCTGATCGATTATAACAAAGCACCCTGATCGAGTATAACAAATCCCCCTGATCGAGTATAACAAAGCACCCTAATGGAGTATAACAAAGCCCCCTGATCGAGTATAAGAAAGGCCTCTGATCGAGAATAGCAAAGTCCCCTGACCGAGTATAACAAAGTCACCTGATCGAGTATAACAAAGTCACCTGATCGAGTATAACAAAGTCCCCTGATCGAGAATAACAAAGTCCCGTCACCGAGTATAACAAAGCCCCCTGATCGAGTATAACAAAGCACCCTAATGGAGTATAACAAAGCCCCCTGATCGAGTATAAGAAAGGCTTCTATTCGAGAATAGCAAAGTCCCCTGACCGAGTATAACAAAGTCACCTGATCGAGTATAACAAAGTCACCTGATCGAGTATAACAAAGTCCCCTGATCGAGAATAACAAAGTCCCGTCATCGAGTATAACAAAGCCCCCTGATCGAGTATAAGAAAGGCCCATGATCGAATATAACAATGTCCCTAGTCGAGTATATACAAAGTCCCCTGATCGAGTGTAACAAAGTCCCCAGATCTAGAATAACAAAGTCCCCTGATCGAGTATAACAAATTCCCATCATCGAGTATAAAATAGCCCCCTGGTCGAGTATAACAAAGTCCCTGACCGAGTATAACAAAGCCCTCTGATCGAGTATAAGAAAGCCCTCTCATCGAGTATAAAAAAGCCTCCGGTCGAGTATAACAAAGTCCCCTGGTCGAGTATAACAAAGTCCCATGATCGAGTATAACAAAGTCCCCTGATCGAGTATAACAAAGTCCATTGATCGAGAAAAACAAGGCCCCCTGATCGAGTATAACAAAGTCCCCTGATCGAGTATAACAAAGCCCCCTCATCGAGTTTAACAAAATTCCCTGATCCAGTATATAAAATTACCCAGGTCGAGTATAATTAAGTCCCATGATAGAGTATAACAAAGGCCCCTTATCGTAAATAACAAGGGTCCCTGGTCGAGTATAATAAAGTCAACTGATCGAGTATAACAAAGTCCCCTCATCGAGTATAACAAACTCCCCTGATCGATTGAAAAAAACACCCCTGATCGAGTAAAACAAAGGCCCCTCGTCGAGTATAACAAAGTCAACTGCTCGAGTATAACAAAGTCCCCTGATCGAGTATAACAAAGTCCCCTGATCGAGAATAACAAAGTCCCGTCACCGAGTATAACAAAGCCCCCTGATCGAGTATAACAAAGCACCCTGATCGAGTATAAGAAAGGCTTCTATTCGAGAATAGCAAAGTCCCCTGACCGAGTATAACAAAGTCACCTGATCGAGTATAACAAACTCCCCTGATCGATTGAAAAAAACACCCCTGATCGAGTAAAACAAAGGCCCCTCGCCGAGTATAACAAAGTCACCTGATCGAGTATAACAAAGTCACCTGATCGAGTATAACAAAGTCCCCTGATCGAGAATAACAAAGTCCCGTCACCGAGTATAACAAAGCCCCCTGATCGAGTAATAACAAAGCACCCTAATGGAGTATAACAAAGCCCCCTGATCGAGTATAAGAAAGGCTTCTATTCGAGAATAGCAAAGTCCCCTGACCGAGTATAACAAAGTCACCTGATCGAGTATAACAAGGTCACCTGATCGAGTATAACAAAGTCCCCTGATCGAGAATAACAAAGTCCCGTCATCGAGTATAACAAAGCCCCCTGATCGAGTATAAGAAAGGCCCATGATCGAATATAACAATGTCCCTAGTCGAGTATATACAAAGTCCCCTCATCGAGTATAACAAAGTCCCCTGATCTAGAATAACAAAGTCCCCTGATCGAGTATAACAAAGTCCCTGATCGAGTATAACAAAGCCCTATGATCGAGTATAAGAAAGCCCTCTCATCGAGTATAAATTAAAAGTCCCTGACCGAGTATATAACAAAGCCTTCGATCGAGTATAAGAAAGCCCTCTCATCGAGTATAAAAAAGCCTCCGGTCGAGTATAACAAAGTCCCCTGGTCGAGTATAACAAAGTCCCATGATCGAGTATAACAAAGTCCCCTGATCGAGTATAACAAAGTCCCTTGATCGAGAAAAACAAAGCTTCCTGATCGAGTAAAACAAAGTCCCCTGATCGAGTATAACAAAGCCCCCTCATCGAGTTTAACAAAACTCCCTGATCAAGTATATAAAATTCCCCTGGTCGAGTATAATTAAGTCCCATGATAGAGTATAAGAAAGGCCCCTTATCGTAAATAACAAAGGTCCCTGGTCGAGTATAATAAAGTCAATTGATCGAGTATAACAAAGTCCCCTCATCGAGTATAACAAACTCCCCTGATCGATTGAAAAAACACCCCTGATCGAGTAAAACAAAGGCCCCTCGTTGAGTATAACAAAGTCAACTGATCGAGTATAACAAAGTCCCCTGATCGAGCATAACAAAGGCCCCTGATCGAGTATAAAAAAGTTCCCTGATCGAATATAACAAAGTCCCATGATCGAGTATAACAAAGTCCTATAATCGAGTATAGCAAAGCCCCCTGATCGAGTATAACAAAGGTCCCTGATCGAGTATAACAAAGACCCCAGATCGAGTATAACAAAGTCTCCTGATCGAGTATAACAAAGCCCCCTGATAAAGTATAACAAAGCCCTTTTTTCGAGTATAACAGAGTCCAATGGTCGATTGTAACAAAGTCCCATGATTGGGTATAACAGCGGCCCCAACCGATTGCAGTAAATAAAGGCCCTGATCGAATTCAACAAATCGATCGAGTATAACAAAGTCCCCTGATCGAGTATAACAAAATCCCCTCATCGAGCGTAACAAAGTCTCCTGATCGAGTATAACAAAGTCCCCTGATCGAGCGTAACAAAGTCCCCTGATCGAGTATAACAAAGTCCCCTGATCGAGTATGACAAAGCCCCCTGATCGAGTATAACAAAGTGCCCTGATCGAGTATAACAAAGTTCCCTGATCGAGTATAACAAAGTCCCCTGATCGAGTGTAACAAAGTCCTCTGATCGAGTATAACAAAGTCCCCTAATCGAGTATAACAAAGTCCCTTGATCGAGAAAAACAAAGCCCCCTGATCGAGTATAACAAAGTCCCATGATCGAGTATAACATAGTTCCCTGATCGATTATAACAAAGTAACCTGATCGCGTATAACAAAGTCCCAAGATTGCGTATAACAAAGCCCCCTTATCCAGTATAACAAAGTCCGCTGATCGAGTACAACAAAATCACCTAATCGGGTATAACAAAATCCCCTGATCTAGAATAACAACGCCCCCTGATCGAGTATAGCAAAGCCCATGATCGATTATAAAAAAGTACCCTCATCGAGTATAACAAAGTCCCAAGATTGAGTATAACAAAGCAACCTGATAGAGTATAACAAAGTCCGCTGATCGAGTACAACAAAAACACCTAATCGGGTATAACAAAGTCCCCTGATCGAGTATAACAAAGTCCCCTTATCGAGAATAACAAAGTCCCCTAATCGAGTATAACAAAGTCCCAAGATCGAGTATAACAAAGTCTTCTGATCGAGCATAACAAAGTCACCTGATCGATTATAAGAAATTCCCCTTATCGAGTATGACAAAGGCCCTGAATCGAGTATAACAAAGGCCCCTGGTCGAAAATAACAAGGTCCCCCGATCGAGTATAACAAAGTCCCCTGATCGAGTATAACAAAGTCCCAAGATTGAGTATAACAAAGCCCCCTGATCGAGTATAATAAAGTCCGCTGGCCGAGTACAAGAAAATCACCTAATCGGGTATAACAAAATGCCCTGATTGAGTATAACAAAGTCCCAAGATCGAGTATAACAAAGTCCCAAGATCGAGTATAACAAAGTCCCCTGATCGAGTATAAGAAAGGCCCCTGACCGAATATAACAAAGTCCCTAGTTGAGTATATACAAAGTGTCCTGATCGAGTATAACAAAGTCCCCTGATCCAATATAACAAAGGCCCCTAATGGAGTATAACAAAGGCCCCTGATCGAGTTTAAAAAAGTCCCAAGATCGAGTAACAAAGTCCCCTCATCGTGTATAACAAAGTCCCCTGATCGAGTATAACAAAGTTCCCTTATCGAGTATAATATAGCCCCGGATCGAGTACAACAAAGTCCCCTGATCTAGTATAACAATTTCCCCTGATCGAGTATAACAAAGTCCCCTAATCGAGTATAACAATGTCCCCTGATCGAGTATAAGAAAGTTCCCTGATCCAGTATAACAAAGGCCCCTGGCCCCTAATGGAGTATAACAAACGCCCATGACCGAATATAACAAAGTCCCTAGTTGAGAAAATACAAAGTCCCCTGATCGAGTACAACAAAGCACCCTGATCGAGTATAAGAAAGTCCCCAAATCGAGTATAAGAAAGGCCTATCGAGTAAAACAAACTCCTCTGATCGAGTATTACAAAGTCCCCTGGTCGAGTAAAACAAAATCCCCTGGTCGAGTATAACAAAGTCCCCTGATCGAGTATAACAAATGCCCATTATCGAGTATAACAAAGGCCCCTGGTCGAGTATAACAAAGTCCCCTGATCGAATATATCAAAGGACCCTAATGGAGTATAACAAAGTCCCATGATCGAGTATAACAAAGTCTTCCAATCGAGTATAACAAAGTCCCCTAATCGGGAATAACAACGTCCCCTGATCGAGTATAACAAAGTTCCCTGATCGAGTAAAAGAAAGTCCCCTGATCGAGTAAAACACACACCCCTGATCGAGTATAACAAAGTCCCCTGATCGATAATAACAAAGCCCCCTAATCGAGTATAACAAAGTCCTCTGATCGAAGATAACAAAGTCCCTGATCGAGTATAACAAAGCCCCCTAATCGAGTATAACAAAGGCCCCTTGTCGAGTATAACAAAGTCCCCTCATCGAGTATAACAAAGTCCCCTGATCGAGTATAACAAAGTCCCCTGATCGAGTAAAACAAACACCCCTGATCGAGTATAACAAAGTCCCTTGATAGAGTATAACAAAGCCCCCTGATCGAGTATAACAAAGTCCCCTGATCGAGTATAACTAAGCTCCCTGATCGAGTATAATAAATGACCCTAATGGAGTATAACAAAGTCCCAAGAGCGAGTATAACAAAGTCCCCTCATCGAGCATAACAAAGCCCCCTGATCGAGTATAAGAAAGACCCCTGAACGAATGTAACAAATTCCCTACTTGAGTATATACAAAGTCTCTTGATCGAGTATAACAAAGTCCCCTGATCTAGTATAACAAAGTCCCCTGATCGAGTATAACAAAGTCCCCTGGTCGAGTATAACAAAGTCCCCTTATCGAGTATAATAAAGCCCCGGATCGAGTATAACAAAGTCCTCTGATCGAGTATAACAAAGTCCCCTGATCGAGTATAACAAAGTCCCCTGATCGGATATAAGAAAGTCCCCTGATCCAGTATACCGAAGGCCCCAAATGGAGTATAAGAAAGGCCCCTAATGGAGTATAACAAAGGCCCCTGACCGAATATAACAAAGGCCCCTGACCAAATATAACAAAGTCCCTAGTTGAGAATAAATAAGTCCCCTGATCGAGTATAACAAAGTCCCCTGATCCAATATAACAAAGGCCCCTAATGGAGTATAACAAAGGCCCCTGATCGAGTTTAAAAAAGTCCCAAGATCGAGTAACAAAGTCCCCTGATCGAGTATAACAAAGTTCCCTTATCAAGTATAATAAAGCCCCGAATCGAGTACAACAAAGTCCCCTGATCTAGTATAACAATTTCCCCTGATCGAGTATAACAAAGTCCCCTAATCGAGTATAACAAAGTCCCCTGATCGAGTATAAGAAAGTTCCCTGATCCAGTATAACAAAGGCCCCTGGCCCCTAATGGAGTATAACAAACGCCCCTGACCGAATATAACAAAGTCCCTAGTTGAGAAAATACAAAGTCCCCTGATCGAGTACAACAAAGCACCCTGATCGAGTATAAGAAAGTCCCCTAATCGAGTATAAGAAAGGCCAAGATCGAGTAAAACAAACTCCTCTGATCGAGTATAACAAAGTCCCCTGATCGAGTATAACAAAGTCCTCTTATCGAGTATAATAAAGGCCTGGATCGATTATAACAAAATCCCCTGATGTAGTATAACAAAGTCCCCTGATCGAGTATAACAAAGTCCCTTGGTCGAGTAATACAAAGTCCCCTTATCGGGTATAACAAAGCCCCCTCAGCGAGTATCACAAAGTCCCCTGGTCGAGTAAAACAAAATCCCCTGGTCGAGTATAACAAAGTCCCCTGATCGAGTATAACAAAGGCCCATTATCGTGTATAACAAAGGCCCCTGGTCGAGTATAACAAAGTCCCCTGATCGAATATATCAAAGGACCCTAATGGAGTATAACAAAGTCCCAAGATCGAGTATAACAAAGTCTTCCAATCGAGTATAACAAAGTCCCCTGATCGGGAATAACAACGTCCCCTGATCGAGTATAACAAAGTTACCTGATCGAGTATAAGAAAGTCCCCTGATCGAGTAAAACAAACACCCCTGATCGAGTATAACAAGGTCCCCTGATCGATAATAACAAAGCCCCCTAATCGAGTAAAACAGAGTCCTCTGATCGAAGATAACAAAGTCCCTGATCGAGTATAACAAAGCCCCCTAATCGAGTATAACAAAGGCCCCTAGTCGAGTATAACAAAGTCCCCTCATCGAGTATAACAAAGTCCCCTGATCGAGTATAACAAAGTCCCCTGATCGAGTAAAACAAACACCCCTGATCGAGTATAACAAAGTCCCCTGATAGAGTCTAACAAAGCCCCCTGATCGAGTATAACAAAGTCCCCTGATCGAGTATAACTAAGCTCCCTGATCGAGTATAATAAATGACCCTAATGGAGTATAACAAAGTCCCAAGATCGAGTATAATAATGTCTTTCGATCGAGTATAACTAAGTCCCATGATGGAGTATAACAAAGTCCCCTCATCGAGTATAACAAAGTCCCCTCATCGAGCATAACAAAGCCCCCTGATCGAGTATAAGAAAGACCCCTGAACGAATATAACAAATTCCCTACTTGAGTATATACAAAGTCTCTTGATCGAGTATAACAAAGGCCCCTGATCGAGTATAACAAAGTCCCCTGATCGATTACAACAAAGTCCCCTGATCCAGTATAACATAGTCCCCTCATCGAGTATAACAAAGTCCCCTCATCGAGTATAACAAAGTCCCCTTATCGAGCATAATAAAACCCCGGATCGAGTATAACAAAGTCCCCTGATCTAGTATAACAAAGTCCCCTGATCGAGTATAACAAAGTCCCCTGGTCGAGTATAACAAAGTCCCCTTATCGAGTATAATAAAGCCCCGGATCGAGTATAACAAAGTCCCCTGATCGAGTATAACAAAGTCCTCTGATCGGATATAAGAAAGTCCCCTGATCCAGTATACCGAAGGCCCCAAATGGAGTATAAGAAAGGCCCCTAATGGAGTATAACAAAGGACCCTGACCGAATATAAAAAGGCCCCTGACCGAATATAACAAAGTCCCTAGTTGAGAATATACAAAGTCCCATGATCGAGTATAACAAAGCCCCCTGATCGAGTATAAGAAAGTCCCCTGATCGAGTATAAGAAAGTCCCCTAATCCAGTATAACAAAGGCCCCTAATGGAGTATAATAAAGGCCCCTGATCGAGTTTAACAAAGTCCCAAGATCGAGTATAACAAAGTCCCCTGATCAAGTATAACAAAGTCCATGATCGAGAATAACAAAGTCCCCTTTTCGAGTATAATAAAGCCCCGGATCGAATATAACAAAATCCCCTGATGTAGTATAACAAAGTCCCCTGGTCGAGTATAACAATGTCCCCTGATCAAGTATATCAAAGCCCCCTCATCGAGTAAAACAAAGCCCCCTCATCGAGTATAACAAAGTCCCCTGGTCGAGAAAAACAAAATCCCCTGGTCGAGTATAACAAAGTCCAATGATCAAGTATAACAAAGGCCCTTTATCGAGTATAACAAAGTCCCCTGATCGAGTATAACAAAGGACCCTAATGGAGTATAACAAAGTCCTCTGGTCGAGTATAACAAAGTCCCCTGATCGAGTATAACAAAGGACCCTAATGGAGTATAAGAAAGTCCCCTCATCGGGAATAACAAAGTCCCCTCATCGAGTATAACAAAGTTCCCTGATCGAGTATAACAAAGTTCCATGATCGAGTAAAACAAACACCCCTGATCGAGTATAACAAAGTCCTTGATCGAGTATAAAAAAGCCCCCTAATCGAGTAAAACAAAGTCCCCTGATCGAACATCACAAAGTCCCCTGATCGAGTATAACAAAGCCCCCTGATCGAGTATAACAAAGGCCCCTTTTCCAGTATAACAAAGTGCCCTCATCGAGTATAACAAAGTCCCCTCATCGAGTATAACAAAGTCCCCTGATCGAGTATAACAAAGCCCCCTAATGCAGTATAACAAAGTCCCAAGATCGAGTATAACAAA
>NW_024745743.1:0-22823 GCF_018991925.1 Homarus americanus
GTAAGTATTACGCATTGCCAGAACTGTGGTGATGGTGGTGGTGGTGGCTGTACATATGATGGTAGTGATGGTGGTATAGATGGTGGTAGGGATGGTATAGATGGTGGTAGTGATGGTGGCATAGATGGTGGGTAGTGATGGTGGGTACATGGTGGTAGTGGATGGTGCAGCAGATGTGGTAGTGATGGTGGCACAGATGCTGTTATTTATGATGGTACAGGATGGTGGTGTGATGGTGGTAGTGATGTAGGTACAGAAGGTGGTAGTGATGGTGGTACAGTGATGGTGGAAGGATGGTAGTGATGGTGGTATAGGATGGTGGTAGTGGGATGGTGGTACAGATGTTGTTATTTATGATGGTACAGATGGTGGTAGTGATGGTGGTAGTGGATGATGGTATAGGATGATGGTAGTGATGGTGGGTAGGATGGTGGTATAGATGGTGGTAGTGGATGGTGGCACAGGATGTTGTTATTTGCGATGGCATGGTGACGGTGGAGTGATTGCAGAAAGTGATGGTGAGCAGATGGCAGAAAGATGGTGGTGTGGTGTTGGTGTGCGGGTAGTGGATGGTGGTAGTGATGGGTAGTGGATGTTGGCGAAGATGGTGGTGGTGGATGGCAGTGATGGTGGCATGGGAGCAGTGATGGTGGCAGTAATGGTGGCACAGATGGTAGATGGTAACTGACAAGCAGTGTTATTTTGTGATGGTATAGATGCAGGTAGGGATGGTGGCGTGAGAGTGGTATAAATGGTAGTGATGGTGGTGGTGGCGGTATAGATGGTGGTAGTGGGGATGGTGGTAGTATGGTGGCACAGATGGTTATGATGGCACAGATGGTGGTAGTGATGGTGGGTAGGATGGTGGTATGGATGCAGATGGTGGTGATGGTGGCATGTGACGTTGTTATTTTTTGCGCCAGATGGTGGTAGTGGATGGTGGCACAGATGGTGGCAGTGATGGTGGCACAGATGGTGGCAGTGATGGTGGCAGATGATGGTGGTAGTGATGGTGGCATAGACAGTGCGATTGGTGGCACAGATGGTGCTATTTGCGACGGCACAGATGGTGGTAATGATGGAGGCACAGATGCAGGTAGTAATGGTGGCAACAGATGGTGGTAGTGATGGCAGCGGATGGTGGTAGTGATGGTCAGACAGATGGCAGTGATGGAGGTACAGATGGTAGCTTATTATGATGGCACGATGGTGGTAACGATGGTGGCAAAGATGGTGGTAGTGATGGTGGCAGTGATGGTGGCAGTGATGGCTATGGCAGATGGTGCAGTGATGGCAGGTAAAGATGGCGTTATTTTGCGATGGCAGATGGTGGTAATGATGGTGGCGGCGATGGTAGTGATGGCGGACAGATGGTGGTAGTGATGGTGGCCATGATGGCAGCAGTGATGGTGGCAGTGGCGGTGGCGGAGTGATGGTTGCAGATGGTGAAGTGATGGCGGCACAGATTTATGCCATTGGCGGTGACAGATGGTAAATGATGGTGGGAATAAGAGGTGCAGTGATGGTGGCGATGGCAGTGATGGTTGTACAGATGGTAGCAGTGGATGCAGTGGGCATCAGATGGTGTTATTTGTGATGGCAACAGATGCAATGATGGAGGTACAGATGGTAGGATGGTACAGATGGTGGTAGTGATGGTATAGATGGTGGTAGTGATGGTGGTAGGATGGTGCAGTGATGGTGGTACAGATGTTTTACTTGGCGAATAAATAAGGGATGGTGGTAGTGATGGGGTGAGTGGATGGTAAGATGGCGGGATGGTGGCGTGAGGTAGTGATGGTGGCAGTGACGTGGCATAGATGGTAGTGATGGTGGCAATAGATGTTTTATTTATGATGGCACAGATGGCGGTAGTGACTGCGGTAGGTGATGATGGCAGTGATGGTGCAGATGGTGATGGCCGGCACAGATGTTGTTATTTACGATGGCACAGATGGTGGCAGTGATGGTGGAGCGGTGATGGTAGTGGATGGTGGAGGATGGTGGCAGGATGGTGGTACAGATGGTGGTAGTGATGGTGGCACAGATGTTGCTTATTTGTGATGGCACAGATGGTGCAGTGATGGTGGTAATAGATGGTGGCAGTGATGGTGGTGCAGATGGTGGCAGTGATGGAGGCACAGATGTTGTTATTTGGCGATGGCACAGATGGCGGCAGTGGATGGGGTAGTATGGCGTGCAGATGGTGGCAGAGATGGTGGCAGTGGATGGCGGTAGGGATGGTGGTAGTGGATGGTGGTGCAGATTGGCAGAGTGATGGCGGCACAGATGTTGTTATTTGCGATGGCATGGTGACGGTGGTGAGTGACGGTCAGGATGATGGCAGAGACAGGCACGACGTTGTTATTTGGCGATGGCATAAGATGGTGGTAGTGATGGTGGCAGTGATGGTGGCAGTGATGGTTGCACAGATGGCGGTAGAGATGGTGGTAGCAATGGTGGGTGCAGGTGGATGGTGGCAGTGATGGTGGACAGATGTTGTTATTTGGATGGTATAGATGGTGGTAGTGATGGTGGTAGTGATGGTTGTAGCAGATGGTGGCAGAGATGGTGGACAGATGTTGTATTTGCGGATGCAGCAGATGGTGGTAGTGGATGGTGGTAGATGCAGGATGGTGGTAGTGGATGGTGGTAGTGATGGTGGTAGTGATGGTGATAAGGGATGATGCAGACAGATGGCGGATAGGATGGTAGTGATGGTGGCATAGATGGTGGTGGTGATGGGCGGCAGATGCAGGATGGGTGATAGTGATGATGGTGACAGATGGAGGTAGTGACGGTGGATAGGATGGTGGCAGTGATGGTGGCAACAGATGGTGGTAGTGATGGTGGCATAGATGGTAGTGGATGGTGGCATACAGATGGTGGGTATAGATGCGGTGGTAGGATGGTGGCAGCAGATGGCGGTAGCGGATGGCAGATGGTGCAGCAGTGATGGTGAGTGGATGATTATTTGCATAGATGGTGGCAGTGATGGTGCAGGCGTGGATGGTTGCATAGACGTTGCGGTATTTATGACGGCGGAGCAGATGGTGAACAGGACGGCGGTAGTGATGGCAGACAGATGGCGGCAGTGATGGTGGCACAGATGGCGGCAGTGATGGTGGCAGTGATGGTGGCATAGGATGGCGGTAGTGATGGTGGCAGTGATGGTGGCACCAGATGGTGGTAGTGATGGTGGCACAGATGTTGTTCATTTGGCGAGGCATGGTGATGCAGGCGTGGATGGTGGTGGCGGATGGCGGCAGTGATGGTGGTATAGATGATGGCAGCGGATGGTGGCGGGCAGATGTTAGCATTTTATGACGGCAACAGATGGTGGCAGTGATGGTGGCAGGTGATGTGTGGGCACAGATGGTGGCAGTGATGGTGGCACAGATGTTGTTATTTATGATGGCACAGATGGTGGTGCAGTGATGGTAGTGATGGTGGTACAGATGATGGCAGTGATGGTGGAGCGATGTTGTTATTTGCGATGGCACAGATGGTGGTGTAGTGATAGTAGCACAGATGTTGATATTTATGCGATGGTACAGATGGTGGTAGGGATGGTGGTAGTGATGGTGGTATAAATGGTAGTGATGGTGGTAGTGATGGTGGTAAGTGATGGTGATAGGATGAGGTGCAGATGTTGTTATTTATGATGGTACAGATGGTGGTAGTGATGGTGGTAGATGGTGGCATAGGATGATGGTAGTGATGGTGGCACAGATGGTGGTAGTGATGGTGGCAGGATGGTGGGTAGTGATGCAGGTACAGATGGTGGTGGTGGTATGGCGGCTAGATGGTGTTATTTTTACGGCACAGATGGTGGATTTTTTTCAGATGGTAGTGATGGTGGCAACAGATGGTGGTAGTGATGGTGGCACAGATGGTAGTGATGGTGGCACAGATGGCGTTATTTATGATGGTACAGATGGTGGTAATGATGGTACAGATGGTGGCAGTGATGGTAGTGATGGTGGTATAGATGGTGGATGGCGGTACAGATGTTTTACTATGATGGTACAGATGGTGGTAATGATGGTGGTAGTGATGGTGGTATAGATGGTGGCAGTGATGGTGGTTGATGGTGGCAGTGATGGTGGCAGATGGTGGTAGTGATGGTGGCACAGTATGCTTTATTTATGATGGCACAGATGGTGGTAGTGACAGTGGTAGTGATGGTGGAGCTGATGGTAGTGATGGTGGTAGTGATGGTGGCAGGATGGTGGTAGTGATGGTCGCACAGATGTTTTTACTTGATGATGGCAACAGATGGTGGTAGTGATGGTGGTAGTGATGGTGGTATAGATGGTGGTAGTGATGGTGGCACAGATGTTTTACTTTATGATGGTCAGATGGTGGTAGTGATGGTGATAAAGTGATGGTGGTATAGTGATGGTGGCAGTGATGGTGGCAGCGATGTTTTCACTTAGATGGCACAGATGGTGGTAGTGATGGTGGCAGTGATGGTGGTATAGATGGTAGTGATGGTGCACAGATGTTTTTATTTATGATGGTACAGATGGTGGTAGTGACGGTGGTAGTGATGGTGGCATAGGATGGTGGTAGTGATGGTGGTAGTGATGGTAGTGATGGTGGTATAGATGGTGGTAGTGATGGTGGTACAGATGTTGTTATTTGGATGGCGTGTGATGGTGGTAGTGATGGTAGTGGATGGTGGTAGTGATGGTTGTATAGATGGTGGTAGTGATGGTGGCACAGATGTTGTTATTTATGATGGCACAGATGGTGGTGGATGGTGGTAGGATGGTGGTAGTGATGGTGGTAGAGATGGTGGTAGTGATGGTGGTAGAGATGGTGGTAGTGATGGTGGTACAGATGGTGGGTGATGGTGGCACAGATGGTGTTAGTGATGGCACAGATGGTGGTAATGATGGTGGCACAGATGGTAGTAATGGTGGCACAGATGGTGGTAGTGATGGTGGTACAGATGGTGGTAGTGATGGTGGTATAGATGGTGATAGTGATGGTGGTACAGATGGTGTTATTTATGATGGTACAGATGGTGGTAATGATGGTGGTACAGATGGTGGTAGTGATGGTGGTACAGATGGTGGTAGTGATGGTAGTGATGGTGGTAGTGATGGTTGTATAGATGGTGGTAGTGATGGTGGTACAGATG
This sequence comes from Homarus americanus, assembly GCF_018991925.1. Taxonomy (NCBI): domain Eukaryota; kingdom Metazoa; phylum Arthropoda; class Malacostraca; order Decapoda; family Nephropidae; genus Homarus; species Homarus americanus. The sequence continues at coordinate 5,150 of NW_024745743.1, forward strand.
GTGTTATTTATGATGGTACAGATGGTGGTAATGATGGTAACAGATGGTGGTAGTGATGGTGGTAGTGATGGTGGTAGTGATGGTTGTATAGATGGTGGTAGTGGATGGTGGCAAGAGATGGTGTTATTTATGATGCAGGTGGGATGGTGGTAATGGATGGTGGCAGAGATGGTGGTAGTGATGGTGGCAGATGGTGGTAGTGATGGTGGTGCAGATGGTGGTAGTGATGGTGGTAGTGATGGTGGTAGTGGATGGTTGCAGATGGTGGCAGTGATGGTGGTAACAGAGATGGTGTTATTTATGGTGGTAACAGATGGTGGTAATGATGGAGGTACAGATGGTGGTAGTGATGGTGGTAGTGATGGTGATGGTTGTATAGGATGGTGGTAGTGATGGTGGTACAGATGGTGTTATTTATGATGGCACAGATGGTGGTAGTGATGGTGGCACAGATGGGTAGTGGATGGTGGGTGGCAGGTAGTGATGGTGGTACAGATGGTGGTAGTGATGGTGGTAGTGGATGGTGGTAGTGATGGTGGTACAGATGTTTTATGGCGAAGGCATTGGTGATGGTGGTAGTGATGGTGGTATAGATGGTGTAGTAGGCAGATGTTATGGTGTGGATGGTACAGATGGTGGTAGTGATGGTGGTAGTGATGGTGGCAGTGATGGTGATGGTGGTGTGATGGGTAGTGATGGCGGTACAGATGTTGTTATTTATGATGGTATAGATGGTAGTGATGGTGGTAGTGATGGTTGTATAGATGGTAGAGATGGTGGTAGTGATGGTAGTGATGGTGGTAGTGATGGTGGTAGATGGTGGTAGTGATGGGTACAGATGTTGTTATTTATGATGGTACAGATGGTGGTAGTGATGGTGTGTACAGATGGTGGTAGAGATGGTGGTACAGATGTTGTTATTTATGATGGTACAGATGGTAGTGATGGTGGTAGTGATGGTAGATGGTGTAATAGATGGTGATAGAGATGGTGGTAGTAATGGGTAAATAGATGGTGGTAGTGATGGTGGTACAGATGTTGTTATTATGATGGATAGGATGGTGGAGTGATGGTGGTAGTGATGGTTGTATAGATTGTAGAGATGGTGGTACAGATGTTGTTATTTGGATGGTATAGATGGTGGTAGTGATGGTGGTAGTGATGGTGGTATGGTAGTAGTGATGGTGGTAGTGATGGTGGTAGTGATGGTGGTAGTGATGGTAGGTGATGGTGATAGTGATGATGGTATAGATGTGAATAGATGGTGGTAGGATGGTATAGATGGTGGTAGTGATGGTGGTACAGATGGTAGTGATGGTGATAGTGATGATGGAGAGATGGTGGTAGTGATGGTGGTATAGATGGTGGTAGTGATGGTGGTACAGATGGTGGTAGTGATGGTGGTATAGATGGTGGTAGTGATGGTGGTATAGATGGTGGTATAGATGGTGGTAGTGATGGTGGTACAGATGGTGGTAGTGATGGTGGTACAGATGGTGGTAGTGATGGTGATAGTGATGATGGTATAGATGGTAGTGATGGTAGTGATGGTTGTATAGATGTTATTGGTGTATATAGATGGTGAATTGATGGTGTGTGATGGGTATAGAGGTGCAGTGGATGGTGGTACAGATGGTGGTAGTGATGGTAGTGATGGTGTATAGATGGTGGTAGTGATGGTGGTAGTAATGGTGGTACAGATGGTGGTAGTGATGGTGGTACAGATGTTGTTATTTATGATGGTGATGGTAGTGATGGTAGTGATGGTGGGTATAGATGATGGTAGTGATGGTGATGTTGTTATTTATGATGGTACAGATGGTAGTGATGGTGGTAGTGATGGTGGTACAGATGGTGGTAGTGATGGTGGTACAGATGTTGTTATTTATGATGGTACAGATGGTGGTAGTGATGGTGGTAGGAGGTATAGATGATGGTAGTGATGGTGGTACAGATGTTGTTATTTATGATGGTACAGATGGTGGTAGTGATAGTAGTACAGATGTTGATATTTATGATGGTACAGATGGTGGTAGGGATGGTGGTAGAGATGGTGGTATATGGTAGTGATGGTGGTAGTGATGGTGGTATAGATGGTGATAGTGATGGAGGTGCAGATGTTGTTATTTATGATGGTACAGATGGTGTGATGGTAGTGATGGTTAGATGATGGTGATGGTGGTAGATGGGTAGTGATGGTACAGATGGTGTTGGTACAGATGGTGGTGAGGTCAGATGGTGGTAGTGATGGTGGTGCAGATGTGGTGGTGGTGATGGTGATGTGTGACAGATGGTAGTGATGGTGGTACAGATGGTGGTGGTGGTTTTGATGGTGGTACGGATGGTTGGTGGTGGATGGTTGGATGGTAGGATGGGATGGTTGTTGTAGATGGTAGGTGGTGGTTGGGGGTGAGTGGTAGTGTTGGTGGCATGATGGTGGTAGTGATGGTGGTAGTAATTGGTGTAGATGGTGGAAATTTGGTGGTGGTACAGATGTTTGTATTTATGATGGTACAGATGGTGGTGGTGATGGTGGTGATGATGGTGGTATGGATGGTGGTTGGGATGGTTTGTTTTGATTGGGTGGTTGGTGGTTGGTGGTGATTGGTTTGGATGGTGCGGATGTTGGTACGGATGGTTGGTTTGTGGTGGGGGATGGTGGTGGTGATGGTGGTTGGGTATATGTAGTTTGGTGGTGGTTGGTGGTGGTGGTGGTGAGATGGTGGTTAGTGGGAATTGGGTGTTGCGAGATGTTTGTTGTTTGTGATTGGTGCAGATGGTGGTGGTAGTGATGGTGGTGGTGGTGGTGGTATGGATGGTGAGTGGTGGTGGGTGGTGGTAGTGGTGAGGTGGTTGTTGTTTGGATGGTTGGTGGTGGTGAAGTGGATGGTGGGTGGTGGTGGGTGGATGGTTGGATGGGTGGTGTGATGGTGGTGTGGTTTGGTAGTGGTGGTGGTGTGGTAGATGGTGGTGGTGATGGTGGTGTGGTGGTGTGGTGGTGGTGGTGGGTATGGATGGGTGGTGGTGATGTTGGTGCAGATGTTTTTGTTGTGATTAGATTTGCAGATGGTGGTGGTGACGGTGGTGGTGGGTGGTTGGGTATGGATGGTTGGTGGTGGTGGTGGTGGTGAGTGGTGGTGGTGGGGTGGTGGTGGATGTTGTTGTTTGTGGTGGTGCGGATGGTGGTGTGGTGGGTGGGGTTAGTGGGGTGGATGGTGGGTGGTGGGTGGTTGTGGATGTTTGTTGGTGTGGTTGCGGATGGTGGGTGGTGGTGGTGGTACAGATGTTGTTGTTTGTGATGGTTGCGGATGGTGGTGGGGATGGTGGTGGTGGTGGGTATGGGTGGTGGGTGGTGATGGTGGTGGTGGTGGTGGTATAGATGGTGGTGGTGGTGGAGTTCGGATGTTTGTTGTTTGTGATTGGTGGTGGTGATAGTTTGTGGTGGTGGTTGGTGGTGGATGGTTGGTTGTTGTTGAGTTGCGGATGGTTGGTGGGTGATTGGTGGTTGCGGATGGTGGTGGTGGTGTGGTTGGTGCGGGATGGTTGGTGGTGGTGTTGGTGAGGATGGTTGTTGTTTGTGGATGGAGATTGTTGGTGCGGATGGTTGGTGGTGGTGGGTGGTGAGGATGGTTGGTGTGGTTGGATGGTTGTTTGGTGGTGCGGATGTGGTTGGTGCAGGATGTGGTTGGTGGTGTGGGGTGAATTGGGTATGGATGGTGTGGTGGAGTGGTTGGTTGAGATGTTTTGGCAGATGGTGGGAGGTGGTGGTTGGTGGTGGTGGTGTGGATGGTGGTGTGAGTAAGTTGGTGTGTGGATGGGTGGGTGGTGGTGGTGGTGTATGGATGGTGGTGGTGGTGGTGGTTGGTGCAGTGTTTGTTGGTGATGGGTTGGATGGTGGGGTGGTGGGTGGTGGTGATGTGGTGATGGATGGTGGGTGGTGATTGGTGGTGTGGTGGTGGGGTGTGGTGGTTGGGGTTGGTGATGGTGGTGCTGATGTTTTGGATGAGTGTGGATGTGGGGTGGTGGTGGTTGGTGGTGGTGGTGTGTGGTATGGATGGTGTGGTGGTGAGTTGTGGTGAGATGGTGGGTGGTGGTGTGGTGGTAGTGGGTGTGGTGGTTGTGGGATGGTGGTGGTGGTGGTGGTGAGATGTTTTTTTGATGGTGCGGATGGTGGTGAGTGGTGTGGTGGTGATGGTGTGGTATAGATGGTGGTGGTGGTGGGTGCAGATGTTTTTTTTGTGGTGGTGCAGATGGTGGTGGTGGTGCAGATGGTGGTGGTGATTTGGGTTGCTGATGGTTGTTGTTTGGGTGGGTGCGGTGGTGGTGGTGGTCGTTGGTGCAGATGGGTGTGGTGGTGGTGGTTGGTGGTGGTGGTTGGTTGTGGATGGTTGTGGTGGTGGTGGTGGTTGGTTGGATGTTTTTGGTTGTGGAGTGGTGCGGTGGTTGGTGGTGGGTGGTGGTGGGGTGATTGGTTGGGGTGTGGATGGTTGGGTGGGTGGGTGGTTGGTTGCGGATGGTTGGGGTGGTGGGTGGTTGGTGTGGATGGTTGGTGGTGGTTGGTGCGGATGTTTTGGAGTGGGTGCGGATGGTGGTGTGGTGAGGTGGTGGTGGTGTGGGTGGGTATGGATGGTGGTGGTGGAGTGGTGGTGATGGTGGTGCGTAGATGGGGTGGTGGTGGTGGTGGTGCAGATGTTGGTGTTTATGATTAGTTTTGGATGTGGTGGTGGTGGTGGTGATTGATGGTGGGTATGAGATGGTGAAGTGGTGGTGTGCAGATGTTTGTTTTATTTGTGGTGGTACGGATGGTGGTGGTGATGGTGGTTGCAGATGTTTGATGTTGTGATTGGGTGCAGGATGGTGGTGGGGATGATGGTGTGAGGTGGTGGTGGTGAGGTGTGGAAGTGGTTGGTGGTGGTGGTGGTGGAAGTGGTGGTGGTGTGGATGGTGGTGGTGGAGTTGCGGATGTTTGTTTGTGATGTAGACAGATGGTGGTGGTGGTGGGTGGTGGTGGTGGTGGGTATAGATGGTTGCTGGTGAGTGGTGGTGCAGATGGTGGTGGTGATGATTGAGTGCAGATGGTGGTAGTGGTGGTAGAGGATGGTGGTGGTGATTGGGTACGGATGGTGGTGATGGTGCCGGATGGTGGTGGTGGTGGTTGAACGGATGGTGGTGGTGGTGAGTTGGTGGGGATGTGGTGGTGGTGGTTAGTTGAGATGGATGGTTGGTGGTTGTGGATTAGTTGTGGATGATGGTTTGAATTGGTGTGAAGTTGAGAGGATGGTTGGTGGTGATTGAAGTTGGTGCGGATGGTGGATGTGGTTGGGGTGCGGATGATGTTGAGGTGGGTGGTGGTGGTGTGAAGTTGGTTGTGGATGGTTGGGTGGTGATTGGTTGGTGGTGGGTGGTTGTATGGATGGTTGGTGGTGGTTGGTGCGGATGGTTGGTGGTGGTGGTGGTATGGATGGTGGTGCAGATGTTGTTGTTTGTGATGGTACGGATGGTGGAGGTGGTGAGTGGTTGGTGGTGAATTGGGGTATGGATGGTGGTGAGTGATGGTTGGTGGTGATGGTGTGGTGGTGTGGTGTGGAGGTGGTGGTGGTGGTACGGATGTTTTTGTTTGTGATTAGGCATGGATGGTGGTGGGTGGTTGAGGTGGTGATTGTGGTTGGTGTGGATGGTGGTGGTGATTGGTGGTGCTTGGATGTTTTGTTGTGAGTGGTGCGGATGGTGTGGTGGTGTGGTGGTGGTGGTGGTATGGATGGTGGTGGTGATGGTGGTTAGATGTTTTGTGTGGGGTTTGGATGGTGGTGAGTGATGGTGGTAGTGGTGATGGTGGGTAGCATGATGGTGGTGGTGGTGGTGGTGCAGATGTTTTTGTTTGTGATGTAGGAACGGATGGTGGTGGGTGGTGGTGGTGGGTGGTGTGGTGTGGATGAGGGTGGGGTGTGGTGGTGTGGTGGTGGTGGTTGGTGGTGGTGGGGTGTGAGGTGTGGATGGTTGGTGGTGGTGGTTGGTGCTTGGATGGTTGGTGTAGATGGTGGTGCGGATGGTGGGTGGAGTTGTGGTGGGCAGTGGGTGGTGTGGTGGTGGTGGTTTGTATGGATGGGGTGTGGTGGTGGTGGGTGCAGGATGATTTGTTTGTGAGTGGGGTGCGGATGGTGGTGGTAGTGGTGGGGTGGTGAGTGGTGGTGGTGAGGTGGTGGTGTGGATGGTGGTGGTGGTGGTGGTGCGGATGGTGGTAGTGTGGTGGGTATGGATGGTGGTGGTGGTGGTGGTGCAGATGGTGTGTTGTGAGTGGGTGCAGATGGGTGGTAGTGTGGTGTGCGGATGGTGGTGGTGAGATTGGTGCGGATGGTGGTGATGGTGGTGTAGGATGGTGGTGGGGTGGTGGGTGTGGATGGTGGGTGATTGGTGAGTTGGTTGCGGATGGTTGTTTGTGTAGTTGCAGGATGTGAGTTGGTGGTGATTGGTTGGTGGTGGTGGTTGGTGGTGGTGAGTTGAGGTTTGCGGATGGGTGGTGGTGAGTGGTGGGTGGGGTGATTGGTGGTGGTGGTTTGTGTGGATGGTTGGTGGTGGGTGGTTGGTGCGGATGTTTGTTGTTTGTGGGTGCGGATGGTGTGGTGAGTCAGTTGGTGGTGGTGGGGTGGTGGGATGAGGTGGTGGTGGTGGTGGTTGCGGATGGTTGGTGGTGAGAGTTGGTGCGGATGGTGTTGTTTGGGATGGAGTGGATGGTGGTGGTGATGGTGTGAGGTGAGTGAGTGGTGTGGTGCGGATGGTGGTGGTGGTGGTGGTACAGATGTTGTTATTTATGATTGGTGCAGATGTGGTGTGGTGGTGGTGTGGTGGTGGTGGTGGTTGTAGATGGTGATGGTGGTGGTGGTGCAAGTTTTTGTTGGTGGACGGATGGTGGTGATGGTGGTGAGGTGGTGGTGGATTGGATGTGGTGGTGGTGGTGGTGGGTGCAGATGTGGTGGGCAGTGATGGTGGTGCAGGATGGTGGGTGGTGGTTGGTGTGGATGGTGGTGGTGGTGTTGGTGCGGATGGTGTTGGAGGTATTGCGGATGGTGGAGTGGTGGTGGTGAAGTGAGTGGTGTGGATGGTGGGGTGAGTGGTGGTGAGGTGGTGAGTGAGGTGAGGTGGTGGTGGTGGGTACCGGATGTTGTTGTTTGTTGTGGTGCGGATGGTGGGTGGTGATGGTGGTGAGTAGTGGTTGTGGGTTGTGGGAGTGGTGGTTGGGCCTGGATGTGTTGTTATTTATGATGGGTACAGATGGTGGTAGTGATGAGTGTGGTGGTATGGTTGGATAGATGGGTGGTGATGGTGGTAGTGATGGATTTGTGTAGATGGTGGGGCAGGATGGTGGTATAGATGGTTGTTAGTTGAGTGGTGCAGATGGTGGTTGTGATGGTGTGGTGGTGGTGGTTGTATGGATGGTGGGGTGTGGTGGTGGTGCAGATGTTTGTTGGTATGGTGGGTATGGATGGTGGGTGAGTGGTGGTGGTGCAGATGGTGGTGGTGAGTGGTGTGGTGGTGGTTGTGGTATGGATGGTGGTGGTGAGTGGTGTGGTGGTGGTGGTGGTACGGATGGTGGTGTGTGGGTGGGGTGCGGATGTTTTTGTTGTGATGGTGCAGTTGTGGTGGTGATGGTGTGGTGGTGATTTGTGGTATGGATGGTGAGTGGTGATGGTGGTGCAGATGTTGTTGTTATGATGGTACAGATGGGTGGTAGTGATGGTGTGCACGGATGGTGGGCAGATGTTCTTTTTTGTGATTGTGCAGATGGTGGATGGTGGTGGTGAAGTGGTGGTATGAATGGTGGTGGTGAGTGGTGGTGGTGATTGATTGGTGCAGATGTTTGTTGTTATGATGGTGCAGATGGTGGTGTGATGGTGGTGGTGAGTGGTGGTGCAGATGGATTGGTGGTGGGTACAGCGGATGTTTGTTGTTGTGATTAGGTACAGATGGTGGTGGTGGTGGTGGTGATGGTGTATACATGGTGGTAGTGATGGTGGTACAGCTGGTTGGTTTGTGATGGGTGAGGTAGTGATGGTGGTGTAGATGATGTGGTAGTGATGGTGAGGTGGTGATGGTTGTATAGATGGTGGTAGTGATGAGGTGGTGCAGATGTTTTTGTTTATGATGGTTGCAGATGGTGGGTGGTGCTGGTGGGTAGTGGTGGTTGTGATGGATTGGTAGTGATGATGGTGCAGATGTTTGTTTTATATGGTGGTGCAGTTGGTGGTGGTGATGGTGGTGAGTGGAGTGGTGGTGAGGATGGTGGTGGTGGTGGTGGTGGTGGTGGTATGGATGGTGGTGGTGGTTGGTGCAGATGTTGTTTGTGATTGGTGCGGATTGGTGAGTGGCTGTTGGTGCAGGATGGGTGGTGGTGGTGGTGGTGGTGGAGTGGTTTGAGATGTTTGTTGTTTATGATTTGGTTCGGTTGAGGGTGGTGGTGGTGGTGGTGGTGGTTGAGTTGTTATGGATGGTGGGGTAGTGGTGGGGTGGTGCAGATGGTTGGGTGGTGGGTGATTGGTGGTGGGTGGTTGTTGTGGATGGTGGTGGCAGTGTTAGTTGGTGGTGGTGTGGTGGGTGGTGGTGCGGATGTTGTTGTTGTGATGGTGCGGATGGTGTGGTGGTGGTGGTGGGGTGATAGTGAGTGGGTGGGTATGGATGGTGGTGGTGATGGTGGTGGTGGGTGGTGGTGAGTGAATTGGTGGATGTTGTTATTTATGGTGGGTGCAGATGGTGGTATTGGTGGTGGTACAGATGTTGATGTTGAGTGGGTGCGGATGGTGGGTGCGGATGGTGGTGGTGGAGTGGTGGTGAGTGGTGGGAGTGGTGGTGGTGGAGTGGTGGTGCAGATGTTTTGTTTTTGATGGTTTCGGATGGTTGGTGCGGTGGGGTAGTGATTTTGGTGTAGATGGTTGTAGTGGAGAGGTGGTGGTGGAGGTGGTTGGTGCAGATGTTTGTTGTTAGGTTGGTGGATGGTGGTGGTGATTGGTGGTGGTGGAGTGGTGGTACTGGATGGTGGTGGTGGGGTGGTGCAGGTTGTTGTTGTGGTGTGGGTGCGATGGTGGTTTGGTGGTGGTGAGTGGGTGGTTGGTGTGGATGGTGGTGGTGGTGGTGGTGGTGGTGCGGATGGTGGGGTGGTGGTTGGTTGCAGATGTTTGTTGTTTGTAGTCAGATGGTGTGGTGGTGGTGGTGGTGGTTGATGGTGGGTATGAGATGGTGGTGGTTTTGGTGAGGTTTTTGGATGTTTGTTTATGATGGTGCAGATGGTGGTGGTGGAGTGGTGGTGGTGGTGGTTGGTTGGTGGTTTGTGGTGGTGGTGATATGGGATGGTGGTGGTGATGAGGTGGTGTGGATGGTGGGTGTGGTGGTGGTGAGATGTTGTTGTTGTGATTGATGGATGGTGGTGGTGAGTGGTGAAGATTGCGGATGGTGGTGGTGGTGGTACTTGGATGTTTGTGTTGTGATGGTGCAGATGGTGGGTATGTATATGGTGGTGGTGAGTGGTGGTGAGTGGTGATGTGGTGCAGATGATTTTTTTGATGGTGAGGATGGGGTTGGTGGTGATGGTGGTTTGGTGGTGGTGATGGTGGTACAGATGTTTTTATTTATGATGGGTGCAGATGGTGTGAGTGAGTGATGGTGGTAGTGATTGGTGGTATGTAGATGGTGGTAGTGGTGGTCTAGTGATGGTGTGTGATGATGGTGCAGATGTGTGTTATTTATGATGGTACAGATGGTGGTATAGTTGGTTAGTGATGGTGGTACAGATGTTTTTATTTATGATGGTACAGATGGTGATGGTGGTAGTGATGGTGGTATAGATGGTGGTAGTGATGGTGGTGGTGATGGTGGTGCAGATGGTGGTAGTGATGGTGGTAGTGATGGTGGTATTGATGGTGGTGGTGATGTGGTGAGGTATAGATGGTGGTAGTGATGGTGGTGCAGATATTTGTTATTTATTATGTGGTTTCAGTGGTGAAATGTAGTGATGGTGGTACAGATGTTGTTGTTATGATGGTGCAGATGGTGGTATATGTGGTGGTGAGTGGGGGTGATGGTGGAGTGGTGGTAAAGATGGTGGTGGTGAAGTTGGCGCATGTGGTGGTAGTGAAGTTGAACTGATGGTTGGTGCAGATGTTTGTTGTTTGTGATGGTACGGATGGTCAGATTTGGATGGTGGTGGTGATGTTGGTAGTGATGGTGGTAGATGGTGGTAGTGGGGGTTGTACATATGGTGAGTAGTGGTGGTGGTACTTGGATGTTGGTGCAGATGGTGGTAGTTAATGAGACATTGGGGATCAATCGTAATTCTTTTACTCTCATGTGTGTTAAATCATCTGTGTTTTCTTGTCAGTTCTGGCTCATATCTCTCTCTCTCTCTCTCTCTCTCCTCTCTCTCTCCCTCTCTCTCTCTCTCTCTCTCTCTCTCTCTCTCTCTCTCCTTCAGCGCCAAGGGAAGAAGAAAGGCGGCACAGAGGGACAGTAAGATGCTTTTCCTCTCCCCTGCCAAGAGGGTTGAGGTGAGGGTGAGGAGGATGGGGATGATGAGCGGAAGGATGAAGGAGGAGGAGGGATGGATAAATTGGGGTGGATATCTGCAACTCTTTGCCCTCCTCCACCTCCCCTCCATTGCTGCCACCAAAGTAGTGTCAAGTAGGAAGAAAAGAAGAAGAGGAAGGGATAGTTGGTGAAATAGAGAAAGAAAAAGGGCAGAATGGAAGAAGAGAGAGAGAGACTGAAGGTGACACGAGAAGGAGGTATCACAACCCTGTACCATATCGCTTTCGTCTGACTCTGTGTAACAAAGTGGCACCGTATCTCTCACGTCCCTTTAAGTGCCACATATTTATCACGGAATAAGTGCCACCAGATTTAAACTTCTCTGTAGCACTGCTGAAAATATTGTGCCCAGAGTCTCGTTGATTGGCTGTTAATCTTAAGCAGTTTATGTGCAGGTAGTAGGGGATTATGGTGAATAGGTAGTGTGTGTGTGTGTGTGTGTGTGTGTGTGTGTGTGTGTGTGTGTGTGCGTGTGTGTGTGTGTGTGTGTGTGTGTGTGTGTGTGTGTGTGTGTGTGTGTGTGTCCTACATCTATCTACCACCATATACCAGCAACCTCTCTCTTACCAGGTTCCCAGTGCCCCAACACCTGGACTCCTAACAGGGAGGGGGGGCCCTAATTCTATGTGAGGAGCAGCCGACCCTTCACTGGGGGCTCACGAGGGCGAGTGAACCAATTTGTCAGACAACTTTATCTTATTGAATGAAAGGACGCCATACATTACCTCGACGTCGTCATCCTCTTTCCCCGTGTTTAGACCACAGTCTCTTTTAGGGCGATGTTTTACTTTGCCTTTGGCTGCGTATGTCTATTGCCCTTACATGAGAAATGAGGTGTCTCTATTGCCCCTCATGAGGAGGCAAGGGTATCTCTATTGCCCTTACATGAGGAGGTGGGGTGTCTCTATTGCCCTTAATTGAGGAGGTAGGGTGTCTTTGCCCTTACATGAGAGGTAAATTCTCTAGTGCCTTATGAAGAGGTAGGGTGTCTCTATGCCCTTAATTGAGGAGGTAGGTATCTCTATTCTCTTACATGAAGAGGGTGTGTCTCTATTTCCTAATTGAGGAGTGGGTGTCTCTATTGCTTATACATGAGGAGGTAAGGATGTCTATTGTCCTAACATGAGAGGTAAGAGATCCTATTGCCCTTAGATGATAAGACAGCCAAGGTTCAATTTCTACTTCCCTCTTGGGACGACTTGGGCTCTTAGGGAAGAGCGACCCTTGACCCATGTAGTCCGGAGTCATCTCAGGGTAATTTCTTTTTAAACGACGAGAGTCTTCAGGGTACGATCCTCCTCAGCCCTTAAATCAGGCAAGCCTTTTGGGTAATATTTGTCATGGCCCTAAGACGAAGGCTAAGTTTCCTTAAGCACTTAGATCAGAAGAGAACATTTAAGGGAATTATCTTGAGAACTCTTAGTTCAGGGACATTTCAGGATAATTATCGTCCCAACCTTTAGTTCAAGAACATATGATGATAATTGCTTATAGCAAAGTAGGGGGCATGTCAAGGTAATTATCCTCACAGCCCTTAGTTCAGGGACCTTGTAAAAGCACTGTTTTTCTTCCTCTTATACAAAGGACAGCGGCCTTCGAGGAGAAGAAAAGTGTTGGGAAGAAAGACTTGGTTTAGTGCAGATACTGATGAAAAAGACTCGTAAGATGAAGAAGTTGGTAAGACGTAGTGAAGGACGGATAAATGAGGACCTAGATAAGAGAGTTAAGTCAGAGAATGAAGAAATGAACGGAGACCTAAATAAAAAGGAGTCAAATAGAGGTTGAAGTTAGTTAACAACAATGAAGAGAAGAAAAAAAAGACCGCATAAGTTAGAGATAGAGAATAATGAGATAGAGAGAAATAATCTAAAAGTTTGATGGGATGAACAAGCTGAGAAAAGACACTCTAAAATAGGAATTGTAGATAAGGGAACTTTATTTATTTTAATATATTTTTATTTATTTCTTTTTTGAGACAGACAAGAAATAAATATAAATTACCAAAAAACACCTAGAAAATGGGACTGGAGGGCTGTTCGTCCAACCCTCAGACCTTATATCACCTGGATTGATAGATTTCGTGTTTTAGTGACAGCAAATGACAGAGTCTTATAACCGTATGAATAAGGCGGTGAAAATTTTTTTTTGAGTTACGATATATAGAGGAAGAGGATGAGGAAGGGAGGAAGAGGGTGAGAAGAGGAGGAGGAGGAAGCGGGAGCAGGAGGAGGGAGGAGGAGGAGGAGGAGGAGGAGGAGGAGGAAGAAGGAGAAGAAAGGAGGAGGAGAAGAAGAAGGGAGGAAGAGGAAGAGGAGGAAGAAAAGGAGAATGAGAAGGAGGAGGAGAAGGAGGAGGAGGAGGAGGAGGAGGAGGAGGAGGAGGAGATGTTTAACAAAGATGGAAATAGAAGTAGAAACTGATGATAGAAGCAGTGTAGGGAAGAAGAGGAGAGGTAAGTTGAGATAGTGACATTATTAATATGTATAGATGCTGCATTATGTTAAATGTATTTAGAGTATGGATGAACTTCAACTTTCGTCTTAGTATGCAAGGCTGAGTTGTAATTAATTTGAAGCTGTTGATTCATTTGTATGCAAGTTGTGGATAGGAGGAGAACTGTGTGTGAGAGATTGATTGTTTATTTTTGCTTTTTTAATATAGTTTTTTCACTACAAGTCGTCACCTTTCTACAATATCTTTCTTACTCTATTCATTCTTCCCTTTATTGAGTTTCCACTTCATCCACCCGCAGAAGTGTAGAGATATATATATATAGAGAGAACACGATAAACAAACAGATAAAAACAAGGATCCTCTCACTTAAAGAAATTGAGGGACTGACGTTCGAAAACAAAGACACGGATGAAATATCGATAGAAACAAGAACAATACCGAGAAAATGGTTACAAACACCTATAAACAAAAATTATTGAGCTAACACACTGAACTAATAAAATCTACTAACGCATCAAACAAGAGAGTCAAATAACGTAAAGAGACAAAAAAATGGTTGCAATGACGCATAACCAAGATATAATGCATAAATAACGCCAAACAGCCAAAATGGTGTTGACTGAACGTTCACCATCATGCGTAATGCGTATAAGACGGGAGAGGGAGGGCGAGGAGCAGGCGTTTCCTTTCTGTGCATCTTACGCCAACATCGTACGCCACTCCTCCACCCCAACCACTCCACTCACGTCAACGCCACTATGTCACCATACCAACCACAAACCATAACCACGCCACTATTTCACCGCAAAGTACACCACTATGTCACCACGCCAAGTACACCACTATACCACCAAACACACACCATCACCACACAACCATGCAAACCACACCGCCAATGCTACCACGTCACCACCAACCACGCCACCCCACTCTAACTACGCCGCTGTCACCAAGCCAACTTTGCCAACCACACCACCACACCAACCACGCCAACACGCCAACCACGCACTACGTCACCATACCAACCACGCTATCACAAAAGCTAAGCCAACATCACCACGCCACCACACCACCACACCACCACATCAACGCCAAGTCATCGTCCTCGTGGCATTAAATGTGTAACCATGGGGCTAAGTCATCGTCTTCATGAAATTAAATCATTGTCTCATGGGGTTAAGTCAAGTCATCGTCCTCATGGGTTTAAATCACTATTGTAATGGGTTAAATAAAGGTCATTTTCCATCATGGGGTTAAGTCATCGTCCTCAGGGTTAGAAAACTCTGAAGTTGTATGCTAAGCAGGCGTCATGGAATGAAAAGCATTTATGAAAGTTTGTTCGCTCAAGTTAGTCGTCTGAAATTAGCCCGTGGACGTAAGGGCTGAGGTTGGTCTCTGAACTTATCATCTCTACTGGAAACTCAAGCCTTTGAAGGCATTGGTTTAAATCGTTGTGGGCGATGGTTATAATGTTGAGGACGCTGGTTTAATCTTTGAAGATGATGGTTTAGTTTTTTGAGGACGCTAGTTTAACTCTTCAGGGACGATGGTTTTAAATATTTGAGGACGCTGGTTTTAACTCTTTGGGAAGATGGTCTAGAATTTTTGAGGATGATGGTTTGAACATTCATCCTCAAGGAGTTAGATTTCATCCTGTAAGATGTGTGTGTGTGTGTGTGTGTGTGTGTGTGTGTGTGTGTGTGTGTGTGTGTGTGTGTGTGTCTTAAAGGAATTTACGTCGATTAAAATGTCAGCCAAAACATTTAATACAAATAGGAATAAACAAAACAACTCATATCAATCCAAACAGAAACACTAATAATAGTGTTTATTTTTACCATTTATAAACTCATAATATGTTCCTATAACATTAGTGGATGGAATAATCTACGAGTATAACATTTTGCCATATCCAATCACAATGCGTAACATTAATGGAACCCACCAATCACATCTCACAATAAACACTACAGGGATTTACTCATAGGCTACTCCAAGATCATCAAAACACAAAGGACAAATATTTATCACGGAAATGTTTCATACTAGGCTATTGGAGACCTTACGTGGTTCACTGCCAGCGTGGATTAATTCATGAACGCGCCCGGAGGTTCGATACTACACCGAAATGATTACGTAAGCCAAGGTCTCGCCCTGGTGTTCTGTTCCTGCTTCGTATTGGTGTCGAAGCCTTGTATATGTATGCGTGTGAGTTTGTGTTTGTGTGTTGCTATTTGTGTGTATAGCAAATAGATTGATAAGTACTCAGAGCTAATGTCTGTATATGTGTTTGTATGTGTTTGAGTAATCATGTTTAACAATACACCTGTAAGGAAAGATGTTTATTTCTCTGTATGTATACAGTATATGAATCTCTGCAAGTGCGTGTCGGTGAGTGTATACAAACATACTGCAACAGTAATCACAAGCAACCATACACCATTTTCTCATTGTTCCTGTATGTGTTTATGTGAGTGTATACAATACACAAACTACACAAGACACAACTTACCATATCATTATCTATATACTGTATGTGTGTATTCCTCACAGACCCAAGCCCAGAATACGTCAATCGTTGGCAACAATTATGCAGGTAAACACAATTACCTGAGCTGGGCTGAGGTCAAACACTGGTCTAGTCTTGGGCAATATGTGGCAAGATTAATTAGTAAGAGGGCAGAGGTAACCTGTGTGGGATCTAATGGCCTCACACACACACACACACCCACACTCCACACACATTATTCTCCCATATGCTCTCTCTCCCTCTCTCTACTTTTATCTCTCACACACACACACACACACACACACACACACACACACACACACACACACACCTGCCCTAGAGGCTACAAGGCAATAACAGAATATTAGCCAGGAGGGAACAACTAAATCCTAATTACGGCGTCAGGCAGCGAGAATAACTATGGCCGCGATATCAGGACAATCCTGGCATGTCCTTCTGGCCTGGTACTGACTAGAACTGTTCCTGGTAATGATGTTGGCAATGGTGTTGATACTGGTGTTGGTTACTGGTGTTGGTGCTGGGGTTGGTACTGTTGGTGGTGCAGGTGTTGGTGCTGGTGTTGGTACTGTTGTTGGTGCTGGTGTTGGTGCTGGTGTTGGTACTGGTGTTGGTACTGGTGTTGGTGCTGGGGTTGGTACTGTTGGTGGTGCTGGTGTTGGTGCTGGTGTTGGTACTGGTGTTGGTGCTGGGGTTGGTACTGTTGTTGGTGCTGGTGTTGGTGCTGGTGTTGGTACTGGTGTTGGTACTGGTGTTGGTGCTGGGGTTGGTACTGTTGGTGTGCAGGTGTTGGTGCTGGTGTTGGTACTGGTGTTGGTGCTGGGGTTGGTACTGTTGTTGGTGCTGGTGTTGGTGCTGGTGTTGGTACTGGTGTTGGTACTGGTGTTGGTGCTGGGGTTGGTACTGTTGGTGGTGCAGGTGTTGGTGCTGGTGTTTTCATTGTTGGTGCTGGTGTTGGTGCTGGTGTTGGTACTGGTGTTGGTACTGGTGTTGGTACTGGTGTTGGTACTGGTGTTGGTACTGGTGTTGGTGCTGGTGTTGGTGCTGGTGTTGGTGCTGGTGTTGATGCTGGTGTTGATGCTGGTGTTGGTACTGGTGTTGGTACTGGTGTTGGTACTGGTGTTGGTGCTGGGGTTGGTACTGTTGGTGGTGCAGGTGTTGGTGCTGGTGTTGGTACTGGTGTTGGTGCTGGTGTTGGTGCTGGTGTTGGTGCTGGTGTTGGTGCTGGTGTTGGTACTGGTGTTGGTACTGGTGTTGGTGCTGGTGTTGGTGCTGGTGTTGGTGCTGGTGTTGATGCTGGTGTTGATGCTGGTGTTGGTACTGGTGTTGGTACTGGTGTTGGTACTGGTGTTGGTGCTGGGGTTGGTACTGTTGGTGGTGCTGGTGTTGGTGCTGGTGTTGGTACTGTTGTTGGTGCTGGTGTTGATTCTGGTGTTGGTACAGTTTTTGGTGCTGGGGTAAATACTGGTGTTGGTGCTGGTGTTGGTGCTGGTGTTGATGCTGGTGTTTGTGCTGGTGTTGATGCTGGTGTTGGTACTGGTGTTGGTACTGGTGTTGGTACTGGTGTTGGTGCTGGGGTTGGTACTGTTGGTGGTGCAGGTGTTGGTGCTGGTGTTGGTACTGTTGTTGGTGCTGGTGTTGATACTGGTGTTGGTACAGTTTTGGTGCTGGGGCTATCTGGTGTTGGTGCTGGTGTTGGTGCTGGTGTTGATGCTGGTGTTTGTGCTGGTGTTGATGCTGGTGTTGGTACTGGTGTTGGTACTGGTGTTGGTACTGGTGTAAGTGCTGGTGTTGGTACTTTCTGGTGCTATTGTTGATACTGGTGTTGGTGCTGGTGTTGGTGGGGTTGGGACTGGTTTTGGTGCTGGTGTTGATACTGGTATTGGTGCTGGGCTGGTACTGTTATTGGTACTGGTGTTGGGCTTTGTGTTGGTGCTGGAGTTGGTTACTGTTTCCTGGTGCTGGTGTTGGTGCTGGTGTTGGTGCTGGTGTTGGTACTGGTGTTGGTGCTGGTGTTAATACTGTTGTTGGTACTGGTGTTGGTGCTGGTGTTGGTACTGGTGTTGCTGCTGGTGTTAGTAGTGGTGCTGGTGTTAGTACTGGTAGCAATACGTAACTTCT
>NW_024745744.1:0-15317 GCF_018991925.1 Homarus americanus
ATCTTAGACACCAAACTGTCCCGAGGCCACGCCATCGATCCAAGTGGTATGTGTCGCCCCGTCTCACGCCTTGATGAACAGGTCAGAATAGATTATATCCAGCAGTGGTCAATTAGTCTTCCATGCGCCTCGTTTCGGACGGGTTTGGTGAGATAAGAATTTAGTCAGACAAAGTTGAGGAGGAGTAAGATGGTGACGTCAGAAACTTCTTTAATGACAGTGGTATTGTTAAGACGTTAGAAAAATGGGTCATTGAAGAAAGTTTCAGCATAACCTAGATATTTTTTGGTCAGTGACTCGAGCTTTCAGTAACAGCTACAGCTTTCAGCAACAACTACAGCCCTCAGCGACGAATACAGCCCTCAGCGTCGACTACAACTCTCAGTGAAATCCACAGAATCAATAACTCCCAACGTTGACCAGAACTTCATGAGAGGCACCCATCCAGGCCTGACACCGAATTTCCATTGACGATTCAAGTTTTCCGACTCATGCTTCCAGCCATGACCGAAATGACCTTTAACCTGCCCGAGGTATTTCCAGGAATAGTGTTACAATACAGATATTTGCTCAGTGGATCCTGAAAGTAACATAATTTACGAGAAATGAGTCAAGTCGCTGGTCACCTATTAAGCGATGGGAAAGTACAGTATGGTATACCCTATTGGAAGCTCCAGTGAGTAATTGAGGCAGAAAGTCAATTAATTACTCAGAAGAAAACTATACGTATTCGCTGATTGATTACACACACACACACACACACATACACACACACACACACACACACACACACACAGATCACAACACCCTCAGTCCTAAAGTGAGGATAATACGCAATTTAGATCCGTCTTACGGTCCTCGGTCCCTTACACAAAGTTACACTGAGATCCGTCGCCTTTGACAGAGTTAGTGCCAGGTCTAAACTATGTTGACTCACCAACTTCCTCCCTCAAACACAAACAGATTACTATACCTTCGCCACTCCGTCATAGCGAGCGAGGGTGATGGCTGTTTCTAATAGTGATGGAAGGCTGCCGGTGAAGAGGCTCAGAGTGAAAGATAAATAACTCCACCTTTGATCGTTGTTTACCCGAGATAAACAAAGACGTCTTAATAAGGGTTACAGAGTTGACATCGTCCACTAAGAGTTTATATACTTTACATATTAAACAGACGGCAAAACTGACACCTCAACTAGTCACATGAAATAAGACTTTGAATTAAGATGGATAAGTACTTCGGTGTTTACTTTTGAAGATTTATTTCTTATCGTTGAAGAACTTTTGAGAGTCATTTCACTTTTTTGTGTCACTTTAACATATGATTCTAACTGTCTGTGTCCCAATAGCGGAAGTTTAGTGGTATGTGAGGTGCCAGTCTACGAGTTCATAATAACTGGACTAAAGTGATAATTTTGTTATTGTATATTGTTATTTGTTAGCGAGTCACCAGTGGCGGTCTAGGCTGGAAAACTGAGTATTTTGCCTCGCTGTGGTGGGTCCAATAACCGGCTTCATTTGGTCTATTTGTCCGACCAAAATCAATCACTAGATTCTGATTCGTTATTGATTGTGATGTAATTGTGTTACAGCAGCGGAGTTTATTTTGTTAGCGATATTTAATCACCAGCTGCTGCTAGTAGTTGTTAGTGAGTTGCAGGCGGTTGTTGATACGAACATGGATGGGCAGGAGGGAGGTGGGAGGAGCTCGCTATTGGCATTAAACAATTGCTATTGATCTTTAATAACAATCCATCGTTAGTTTTCTATTTACTAATATCTGACCACCACCTTTAGCCAGATAGGTGAGTGTGTTGTTAAGAAAGAGCTGACCATTAGCTGCATCATACATACTGTTATGTTACTGAATTATATCAATGTATTTATCCACCCTCTGTTCTCATGCATCCCACAGCAACTATCTTGGTCTGATGAGGATTGTTATCAGGGATATTCCGGAGCTAATATGGACGAATCTTGTTAGTATGATTGACCGCTGATATTTTACACTAGGGGATGAGGCATCGTTTCAACAAGAGTCTCAATGCTAGACTCTCGTGGTTGATGTAATTTACCCAGAGACTTGTGACTTGTGTTAAAAAAATTGAAATAACAAATAGATGTATTGAAATTCTTCCGTAAAAGGTGATGATGCCGTATCCAATGGCGCAGAAATGTAAATAAAGAACCAACATATTGCAATGACACAAAAATTTAATGGTGACTGAACCAATGTGTCAATCACTTGTTTGTTTTTTTATTCAGTAACTGTCAGTATTTCTGAGGAAAAAAAACTGTATGAATGAAAAATCCTATGAAGCAAAAAATATTTAATGACAACCCCCAAAAATGAAGGAAAAAAAAACGAAAGTAAAATATTTCAACTCATAAAATAGACAACCCCCAAAAATGAAGGAAAAAAAAACGAAAGTAAAATATTTCAACTCATAAAATAGAGTTAAGATTGAGGCATCTACTATCATAGTTTGGTAAATCGGGTACAGGAAGAAGCGCGAGGCGAGATCATTTGTAACTGTGTGTTCAATATTCATGGCCGTCAGCAGGAAGTCACTAATAGGTGTTGTCCTTGGAGGTCTCTTTGGAAATCCATTAGTGCATGTCAGGACAACCCGGAGTGGAATTCTCTCAGCCAGTGAAGCCCGTCATTCTCTATAGTCCATTACTGGCAGTACTGAGCCGAGCCCCCAACTATGTTGTTACCGAACGCGTAATGATATGACCGTCGGAGCTAATATCGCGTAACTTTAAAACATCCTTAGGAGCGGTAATATACATAGAGAGAGAGAGAAGCTTCCTACATTTAACTAAAGATTGGTAACAGCGGAAATAACAGACCGGACAAGTTGATAAACACATTAATCAATTACATTCTGAATGATTTTCGCGCAAATTAACAAATAACAATTGATTTCCACTGCGGGTATATCCTTCGGGCTCCTCGGTATCTAGGTGGAGTTTCTTGGTTGAGGTGACTAAGTATTGATAACCCAAACGGCAGCTCTGTTTTTGTTTCTCATTGTTGGTGCTTTAATGGCGAACAATAAAGTAATTAGAGGTACTGGTGCGTTCCCTTTGTTCTCTAATCGCTGGACTTTTATGTATATCAACTCATTATTCATTGGCCGCTGTTAAATAGATAATTGCATTGCCAGACTAAACCTGAATAGTCAATGACATTATGCAAGCAGTACTGTAACTTCGAGTCGCGCATTACTGACTATCTTCTGTCATCCACTACATTTTGATACAATATTAATGTCCTGGCATATTATTTCCCTCATATACTGAACACTCAGCAGTCGGCGTTATGTGCAAAGGACAAATGATCGAAGCATCTAATTTGAGACTCGGTGAATCAACAACAAATACAAAGATATAAATTATTATTATTTTATTTTAGAATTGATGTGGACTGTCCTTGATAAATACTTCATCTCTGTTTAGCCTTCCATACAGAAATCAACTCAAGTGTAGTATAATACTCTATCCTATTCAAAGGTAATTATACTCTAAATTCAATGATACATACACAGACTCACTTTCAGAGGAGTTACATTCAAGTTACTATTTCACGATTCCATAATTGCATCATGCTCATCAGGTAGGTACGGCAGGTTGGTGTAAATACACTTTAATTACGGAGACAATTCAGCGATGGATGTGTGTCTTAATTACTGCTACGATAAAGGGTTAGGTTGACGGGATAGAAGTAAATAATATCAACTTTGTATGACAGGAGACTAGCCATGGCAACTATACTTTGTGTGTCATAGTTGTCAGAGATGTGTTACAGATGTGTTATAGTGTGTCATATATGTCATAGATGTATCATATATGTGTTATAGTGTGTCATATATGTCATAGATGTGTCATAGTTGTGCCGTAGATGTCATAGATGTGTCATAGAGGTGTCATAGATGTGTCATAGAGGTGTCATAGATGTGTCAAAGATATGCCCCATAGATGTGTCATAGGAACAAGAAGGATAACAAGATATAAGAAACATAAGTGAGAAAAACAACAACTCTTAAGACCCCGGGTTAAACTAACAAGATCCAGGACGAGATCTACAGTAGCGTGACACATCCTTGAGTCTGGAGGTAATAACACTATGAACTGAGACTCTAGTAAGTTTCAAGAAATTTACTGTGAAAGTTTTGGTGGAGTGGTTTAAAGGTTGAAAAGAAAGAAAGAAAGAAAGAAAGAAAGAAAGAAAGAAAGAAAGAAAGAAATATGGAAATAAAAAATGAATTATTGATAAAACGTGTAGCTTCAAAATGAATATATGTAAGAATTTTCTATGATCTGTAAAAGGCAGATTTTTTGTAAAGGGTTAGCGGCAGACAGGCAAAAAATAACACGACTAAACTCCAGCATTTTTTTTTCTAATTTTGGTTTGGTTAGGTTAGGTTGTTTTCTGGTAAAATTACATCATGTCGGTGAGGGAGGAATGAGGTATAAAAATGCTAATGGAGACGATGGGTGGATGTAAACTGTCTTGAGAGAGAGATAGAGAGAGAGAGAGGTAGTGATGATAAAATGGAAGTATAAAGTATTATATGATGGCATTTTTTTTTTATAATTAACGTCAATGAATTTTATGCTTTGATTAGAATATTGTTTTGACTATGTAGACGTAAAATACAGGAGGTCAGGAGATAATGAAATAAAGATTGACGTCGCTTGCTACTGAGGTTGTACAAATTTCCCAACTTGTTTGCTATTTAGTAGAAAAAAAAGACAGATAAAAAAAGAAAAAGAAAAAAGCATTTGGGTATTCATTCGTTGAGAGATAAGAATTTACAATAAAAAAGTCACTAAGTACACTGATTCTCAAACAATAATACTGTCATCTTATATGAGTTTAACCCATAAGTACACTGATTCTCAAACAATAATACTGTCATCTTATATGAGTTTAACCCATGATTTAACCCAGAAGACTTAAATGATCCACACTGATACTCATTTCACTCACGCCTTTGTAAGTTTCTGTGTGCACCGAGGCCCTTATTTGCTACCTCTGAACAGGTTATGGAGGTGAGGCCAATAACAAGGTCATATATAGAACAATGAGAAATGTGTCCCAGTTGGCATATTTCTATCCAGGGACGAGGAGCTAATGGGGTTAGGTCAATGCTTTTAATGTTTACCAGTTAAAAGGGACGAAAATGCAAAATTGTTGGGTCAAAAAATCTCTGTCGGCAGCTTACTTTTAATGTTTTCATAATTCCCTCGTGTGGGTAGTACTCAAAAATTACGAATCTACGACTGACTGATCAATGTAATGTAAAACAAAAAAAAACTTGTGGTGAGCTACATGCACAAGTCAATAAATAAGTAATTAAAGTACATCCCGTTGGTGTAGAAGTGATGGGCCACTGTACTGTACACCTCTGTTGGCAACGACATTACTATTACATATACAAGAAAAACGGAACAGGTTAGTACCATGTTGTTCTCTAGTGTAAAAACCAAAAACTTAGTAACGCTTTAATACCCAGACATTGAATACATTTAAAACAACAAAAAGCAACAACAACACTGTGGTTTATTGTCAAAGTTGTAATATTCCAATAACATTTGCAAAGTTATTTAATATTGAAAAGATAATTCCTCTGAGGACAGTTTGTTTTCCTTATTTAACTCATCCACTGAGCCACATAATCACGGATCTCTCACACTTAAATTAATCACAAAAGGAGTTTACTGTACCTGGCGTGAGTGACAGCTGACAGCATATTATAACAAGGGACACTAACAAACCTAATTTCTAAAGTAAATTATACATGTAAATTAAACTGAAATAGTAAATCATTAAAATAATAAATTATGCAACGAGACCCCCGAACTTTGTTGACCTAAAATCAGTGTGTGTGTTTAAGGCGCATGATGTTACGAGTGGACACACATAATGACACGACCGAGAGAGGGAAGGATAACATGCTCAGCCGTTCTCGGTCTTGGTCAGTCGTCGCTAAATAATGTAATTCTAGACTCTTATCATATCTCTGCCAGATTTACAAAGGGCATTCTTGTTTCGGATGTTGTTTATGCATAGAAGTTATATCGCTATTAGGCAATTATCCCTACCATCATCACCGCCACCACTATCACCATTACCATCACCACCAATATCGCCACCAACAGCACTGCTACCACCACCAGCGCCACAACTATAATTTTTTTTTTAGATAATTTTTTCACCCCAGGTTGAAAAAAAAAAAATATTGAGTTATCTGCATTTCTTTTTCTCCCAGTTTTTATAACTTTTTTTTTTATCTACTCCAAAAATTCCACGAGAGTAAATAGATTCTCTTGTAATGCTAACACCGTTGACTTGTGGATATCAAACACGAAGAGATAATTTAGAAAACACACACACGCACACGCACACTCACACTCACACGCACACACGCACACACACACACACAGAGTAACAACAACATACTGTACCTGTAAAAATCATGGCAAGACAGGCGGCAGGTATTACACACAGGAGTAGATAAGGAAACCAATGATAAAAAAACTCAAGAACTCAGACCAAATACATGTTGTTGCTGGAAGAGACAAAGGAAGTGAAATAGAATAGGATGTTCATATTGCACTAATGGAACAAGAAGAGCCTCGAATTGTTCCACGAGATGAGGAAAAAACACCCACAAAATAACGATCAGCAACGAGAATGATAAATGGAACTAAGGAATTTGAAAATGATTCATGTATAGAAACTTAAATTGTGAAAGACTAAGGCAGGAGAATTTCTTTTGGTGATAAATTGATATTGAATGATAACGATGCTATTCAATGATTTAGTATAGTTAATTATCTTAGCCATTTAAACCTTTTTTTTTCTATTTAGGGTCACCAATTATAAATGTAAATACACACTTATATATACACTTTTATTCGTTTATCATTCATTTAGTCTTAGTTTTGTGGAGGATAAGTTCACCACAAGTATTCCCACGTTTAGCGCTACAAGGCCCCAAGTTTGGCTTATCCCTATCGCCTAACACAAGCTGGCATTATTCAACAGCAACACATCCTCTTCCCAAAATAACATTCGACCTCAAGCTCTACACCTATTGCCACACACTTCTATACTGTCTACATATTTATCCCCGTATATGTAATGTATCTTTCATCCCTCTTCTTCCATCTCCCTCTTCTTCCATCTCCCTCTTCTTCCATCTCCCTCTTCCTCCATCTCCCTCCTCTTCCAGTCTCTTACTATCATCCATTACTGTTTATATAATCGGTTTAAAGATCGTTCATTACCACCTAAAGTGTCCCTATAATCTTCTCTTTGTCTAACACTTCTTTCACTTCCACAATTTGTTTACCTTATATACGTCTCTCCAATACTTCCTTTCATTATCCTCAAATATGTTCCTTCCTCTTACTTCACTCATCTTTGCTTCATACTTATACAATATTAGCAGTTAAACAATATTCCTTCGATATAGATACATTTTTTTATTCAGTTTATCTTGTAGTTCTTATCCTTCTGTTACTCTCTGGTTCATCGGTCATCCTTTCAGTAACTCCTTGTCTAAACCAACTGTACTCTTCTCTTAATACATTTCTCTCAGTAGTATTTGCTCTACACTTTCCTCGGTGACCTTTATCAAAATACAGAGCTTATAACTGACACATACACGCGATTGACACTCGGTGATCTGATGTCTAATTGTTTTACTATTATTCTTACTATACAACGGCTAAATGGTGATCAGTACTTGTTGTTATTGGTGTACAATGTGTAACTATGACAAATGCTAAGCGGGTAAAAGTATTGGGCGGAGACTCAGCTAACAACACAGACAACATAAAAACTGTTACCACCCTGACATTAATATAAACAGGATGAACACGACGAGACGAACAGCGGCAGGAAAGCGACCAATTTCACGGCATGTCTCCATCAACGACTTACAGTAAGTCCTCCGGCCCGCGGCGCCTTAGATTTTTTTTATCTCGGTGGCAGAAGACTATTCCAGGTCACCGTATACCGAAACGGTCTACAGGGCAGCTCAGGCCTTTGGGGGAACCAGATAATCTCACGGTGATCAGGCAATCTGAGATCCACTATATTTCGGGGTGGCTGGTGGGTTATGGAACTTATGGGCCAACAGGACAAAGGCAAGTTCCCAGATAACTTGTAGGCAACAGAAGGACACAGAGGCAACAGCCATATTATTATGATTTTCTTGGTAGTTTGAATACAGATTTTTGCATCGACAACAAAAAACTTTTAGTGGTACCCAGAGCTTCCAGTGACGACCCGAGTCCAGATGAACACCTCAAACTCCCTCTGACGACCAAAGAATTAGCGGTGATATGCAAACATCCATGACTAGCACTAATGAAAGACACCAAAGATATTCTGACGATTCCTTAAGACTTTCACTTTCTTATAAACATCGGTGCAACACAGGACTCAACACGGTGACTTTGATTATTGACTGAAGTTCTTAAACATTCTTCAGGTCATCAAGTTACTAGTAAATGACTTCTTCCCCTTCAGGAGCTTCAACACCCACTTCATAACTGTCGGGTTAACACACACACACACACGAAACAATTATAATGGTCTCGCTTCCAGGTAGAGAAGGAGGAGCTGAGTAAAAAATAAACCCCGAGGGCCACTTCTCTCCTTACTCACCCCAGTGTTTAGTTACAGTTAGGTTAGGTTAAGTTTAGTGGCCATTTTCTAAATTATCTAATTTGTTTGATTTTCACATATTTACTCCATTAACAGATAATATAACGCTACTACCGTCACCATTAAAAAGATAAATAATGAATGTGAACATTTCCTTGAGGACCATCGAAAACATAGAAATTTCCTTCAACGTAAAAATAGTTACATTATTTCAGGATGGATTAACCAAAAACCTTCATCATTTACGAGAGAATTTCGTCACATTATATTAAGCAACAAACTGTATTAGGTCGAACTTCCTAAGGTCAAGTGGATCGCTCGACCAATTGTAGGAATTAGTAAATTAATGACCTTTTATTTGATGTATACAAGTGAGGTTAAGTCTTTTGTTTTATTATTTACGTCAGATGACTGTTACCCGCCTCTCTGCCTCAGTTAAGTGGTATGTGAGGTGCCAGTCTACGAGTTCATAATAACTGGACTAAAGTGATAATTTTGTTATTGTATATTGTTATTTGTTAGCGAGTCACCAGTGGCGGTCTAGGCTGGAAAACTGAGTATTTTGCCGCGCTGTGGTGGGTCCAATAACCGGCTTCATTTGGTCTATTTGTCCGACCAAAATCAATCACCAGATTCTGATTCGTTATTGATTGTGATGTAATTGTGTTATAGCAGCGGAGTTTATTTTGTTAGCGATATTTAGTCACCAGCTGCTGCTAGTAGTTGTTAGCTGAATAGTAGTAGTGTGGTAGGTGGGAGGGGGTGGGGTGGGGGTGATGGTGTTAAAGATTGTGTGAGTAGTATTGGAGCACCAGCTGGTATATTGGAGGGGGGAGGGGGGTTTTATACCAGCTAGATCCCAGGTGGTACTAACGGGAAAAATCCTTATTCTCATCGTCTGTTTTTACCCTCCTATTCACTTTTCTCTCTCATACCCTTTCGTTACAGTTCATTTTCTTCCCGTATTTAATCTCTGTGTTTATTTGTATTTCAACTTAACCTTTTCTCTATGGCTCAGATTTTCTATTTTCATCTCAACGTAAATACTTATCCGTCTCTTGTCCTTTCCATTATTTTCCTTCTTATATATTTTTCTGTGTATCTTTTGTGCCCGGCAACACACCCGCTGAGTCCTGCTGGGGTAGTCAACAACATCTGGTCTCACCGCTCAGCCTGTTGCAAAAGCTGTTTGGTGCACGAGGATGCAAATTATGCAACGTAATAAAAATAGAATTACAATTGCATTATTTTTTCACCATAATCTCTCTGTGGTTGTTATTGTATACAGTTTATTGTTGTTGTATTTATTAATATTATTCTTGATTTTGTGTCAAATCTTTTGTTTTTGTTTTAATTCATGAATTCTTCTCATTGTGTTTAAATAATTTCTCGTTTTCTCGTTTTTTTTTGTTGTATTCAACGATATCCCTTGTTTTTGTAATTGTTGTTGTTGTATTATTCAATGATCGCAATCGTTGTTGTTGTTGTTTTTGTTGATGTATTCAATGTTCTCAATCCTTTTATTCTTGTAGCTTTCAGTAATTTCTCTCTCACAGAATTAGTTTATAAAATTTTACAACACCATTAAAAATAAATACATTATATCACTATCTTCTAAAAATCATTTGAACATTTTCTAAAAGCCATTTGAACAAGTTATAATCAAGATATCAAATTTTGGTTAACAGATCGTAAGCAGCACATTCAAGAATTTACCTATACTGAAATTTTGAACAAAATTCATTTTTTGGCCGAAAATGACAAAAATTGTAAGTCTTATGCCTTAAAGGATTTTTTGCCCAAAATACCTTTTCTCTCTGAACTAAAATTTAATGTGCTTAACTATTTAAGTACATTCAGAATAATACACAAGCACCAAGAAATGACCTCGAAAACCCATAAGTGGCGAGTAATTAGCATTGCAAAAGTAATTAAAATATTCTAAAAATCATTTGAACATATTCTAAAAGCCATTTGAACAAGTTATAATCAAGATATCAAATTTTGGGTAAGAGATCCTTAAGCAGCACATTCAGGAGTACCTATACTGAAATTTTGAACAAAATCCATTTTTGGCCGAAAATGACAAAAGTTGTAAGTCTATAGCGTAAAAGGTTTTTGGCCGCTTTTTCTCTCTGAACTAAAATTTAATGTCCTAACTATTTAAGTACATCAGAATAAGCCACTGGCACCAAGAATGACCTCGAAAACCCATAAGTGGCGAGTAATTAGCATTGCAAAAGTAATTAAATATTCTAAAATCATTTGAACATTTTCTAAAAGCCATTTGAACAAGTTATAATCAAGATATCAAATTTTAGTTAACAGATCCTTAAGCAGCACATTCAGGAGTACCTATACTGAAATTTTGAACAAAATCCATTTGTGGACGAAATGCCAAAAATTGTAAGGTTTACCCCTTACAGAATTTTTGGCCAAAAATACTTTTTCTCTCTGAACTAAAATTTAATGTGCCCAACTATTTAAGTACATCCAGAATAATACACAAGCACCAAGAAATGACCTCGAAAACCCATAAGTGGCGAGTAATTAGCATTGCAAAGTAATTAAAATATTCTAAAAATCATTTGAACATTTTTCTAAAAGCCATTTGAACAAGTTATAATCAAGATATCAAATTTTGGTTAACAGATCATACTTAACACATTCAGGGTACCTATACTGAAATTTTGAACAAAATCCATTTTTGGCCAGAAATGACGAAAATTAGCAAGTCTATAGCCTTAAAAGGATTTTGGCCAAAAATAAGTTTTCTCTCTGAACTAAAATTTAATGTGCCTAACTATTTAAGTACATCCAGAATAATACACAAGCACCAAGAAATGACCTCGAAAACCCATAAGTGGCGAGTAATTAGCATTACAAAAGTAATTAAAATATTCTAAAAATCATTTGAACATTTTCTAAAAGCCATTTGAACAAGTTATAATCAAGATATCAAATTTTGGTTAACAGATCCTTAAGCAGCACATTCAGGAGTACCTATACTAGTACGAACAAAATCCATTTTTTGGCCGAAATGACGAAAATTGTAAGTCTATAGCCTTAAAGGATTTTTGGCCAAAAATACGTTTTCTCTCTGAACTAAAATTTAATGTGCCTAACTATTTAAGTACATCCAGAATAATACACAAGCACCAAGAAATGACCTCGAAAACCCATAAGTGGCGAGTAATTAGCATTACAAAAGTAATTAAAATATTCTAAAATCATTTGAACATTTTCTAAAAGCCATTTGAACAAGTTATAATCAAGATATCAAATTTTGGTTAACAGATCATTAAGCAGCGCATTCAGGAGTACCTATACTGAAATTTTGAACAAAAATCCATTTGTGGACGAAATGCCAAAAATTGTAAGGCTTACCCCTTACAGAATTTTTGGCCAATAATACTTTTTCTCTCTGAACTAAAATTTAATGTGCCTAACTATTTAAGTACATCCAGAATAATACACAAGCACCAAGAAATGACCTCGAAAACCCATAATTGGCGAGTAATTAGCATTGCAAAAGTAATTAAAATATTCTAAAAATCATTTGAACATTTTCTAAAAGCCATTTGAACAAGTTATAATCAAGATATCAAATTTTGGTTAACAGATCATTAAGCAGCACATTCAGGAGTACCTATACTGAAATTTTGAACAAAATCCATTTTTTGGCCGAAATGACAAAAATTGTAAGTCTAAAGCCTTAAAGGATTTTGGCCAAAAATACTTTTTCTCTCTGAACTAAAATTTAATGTGCCTAACTATTTAAGTACATCCAGAATAATACACAAGCACCAAGAAATGACCTCGAAAACCCATAAGTAGCGAGTAATTAGCATTGCAAAAGTATTTAAAATATTCTAAAAATCATTTGAACATATTCTAAAAGCCATTTGAACAAGTTATAATCAAGATATCAAATTTTGGTTAACAGATCGCCAAAGCAGCATTCAGAATTGCCTATACTGAAATTTTGAAGACAAATCATTTTTAGCCGAAATGACGAAAGGTGTAAGTCTATAGCCTTAAAAAAAGGATTTTTGGCCAAAATACTTTCTCTCTGAACTAAAATTTAATGTGCTAACTTATTTAAAAGTACATCAGAATAATACACAAGAAAGCACCAAGAAATGACCTCAAAAACCCATAAGTGTGGCAGTAGCATTGCAAAGTAATTAAATTCTAAAATCATTTGAACATTTTTCTAAAAGCCATTTTCAGACAGAGTTATAATCAAGATATCAAATTTGGTTAACAAATCCTTAAGCAACACATTCAGAATTACCTATACTGAAATTTTACAAAGACAAAATCCATTTTTTGTACGAAATGACGAAAATTATGAGTCTATAGCCTTAAAAGATTTTTTGGCCAAGCTCTTTTTCTCTCTGAACTAAAATTTAATGCTTGCCTAACTATTTAAAGTACATCCAGAATAATACACAAGCACCAAGAAATGACCTCGAAAACCCATAAGTAGCGAGTAATTAGCATGGCAAAAGTAATTAAAATATTCTAAAAATCATTTGAACATTTTCTAAAAGCCATTTGAACAAGTTATAATCAAGATATCAAATTTTGGTTAACAGATCCTTAAGCAGCACATTCAGGAGTACCTATACTGAAATTTTGAACAAAATCCATTTTTTGGCCGAAATGACGAAATTGTAAGTCTAAAGCCTTAAAGGATTTTTGGCCAAAAATACTTTCTCTCTCTGAACTAAAATTTAATGTGCCTAACTATTTAAGTACATCCAGAATAATACACAAGCACCAAGAAATGACCTCGAAAAC
This sequence comes from Homarus americanus, assembly GCF_018991925.1. NCBI lineage: Eukaryota > Metazoa > Arthropoda > Malacostraca > Decapoda > Nephropidae > Homarus > Homarus americanus. The sequence continues at coordinate 13,495 of NW_024745744.1, forward strand.
CCATAAGTGGCGAGTAATTAGCATTGCAAAAGTAATTAAAATATTCTAAAAATCATTTGAACATTTTCTAAAAGCCATTTGAACAAGTTATAATCAAGATATCAAATTTTGGTTAACAGATCGTAAGCAGCACATTCAGGAGTACCTATACTGAGGTACCCAGAACAAATCCATTTTTGGCCGAGAGCGAAGCGAAAATTGTAAATCTATGGCCCTTAAAAAAGGTTTTGGCCAAAATACTTTTCTCTCTGAACTAAAATTTAATGTGCCTAACTATTTAAGTACATCCAGAATAATACACAAGCACCAAGAAATGACCTCGGAAACCCATAAGTGGCGAGTAATTAGCATTGCAAAAGTAATTAAAATATTCTAAAAATCATTTGGACATTTTCTAAAAGCCATTTGAACAAGTTATAATCAAGATATCAAATTTTGGTTAACAGATCCTTAAGCAGCACATTCAGGAGTACCTATACTGAAATTTTGAACAAAATTCATTTTTTGGCCGAAAATGACAAAAATTGTAAGTCTTATGCCTTAAAGGATTTTTTGCCCAAAATACCTTTTCTCTCTGAACTAAAATTTAATGTGCTTAACTATTTAAGTACATTCAGAATAATACACAAGCACCAAGAAATGACCTCGAAAACCCATAAGTGGCGAGTAATTAGCATTGCAAAAGTAAATAAAATATTCTAAAAATCATTTGAACATATTCTAAAGCCATTTGAACAAGTTATAATCAAGATATCAAATTTTGGTTAACAGATCCTTAAGCAGCACATTCAGGAGTACCTATACTGAAATTTTGAACAAAATCCATTTTTTGGCCGAAATGACGAGAATTGTAAGTCTATAGCCTTAAAGGATTTTTGGCCACAAATACGTTTTCTCTCTGAACTAAAATTTAATGTGCCTAACTATTTAAGTACATCCAGAATAATACACAAGCACCAGAAATGACCTCGAAAACCCATAAGTGGCGAGTAATTAGCATTGCAAAAGTAATTAAAATATTCTAAAAATCATTTGAACATTTTCTAAAAGCCATTTGAACAAGTTATAATCAAGATATCAAATTTGATTATGAATCATAAGCAGCACATTCAGGTACCCTATACTGAAATTTTGAACAAAATCCATTTTAGCCGAAATGACGAAAATTGTAAGTCTATAGCCTTAAAGGATTTTTTGGCCAAAATATTTCTCTCTGAACTAAAATTTAATGTGCCTAACTATTTAAATTGCATCCAGAATAATACACAATCACCAGAAATGACTCGAAAACCCATAGAGTGGCGGAAGTAATTAGCATTGCAAAAAGTAATTAAAATATTCTAAAAAATCATTTGAACATTTTTCTAAAGCCATTTTGAACAAGTTATAATCAAGATATCAAATTTTGGTTAACAGATCATTAAGCAGCACATTCAGGAGTACCTACAGTATACTGAAATTTTGAACAAAATCCATTTTTTGGCCGAAATGACGAAAATTGTAAGTCTAAAGCCTTAAAGGATTTTTGGCCAAAATACTTTTTCTCTCTGAACTAAAATTTAATGTGCCTAACTATTTAAGTACATCCAGAATAATACACAAGCACCAAGAAATGACCTCGAAAACCCATAAGTGGCGAGTAATTAGCATTGCAAAAGTAATTACAATATTCTTAAAATCATTTGAACATTTTCTAAAAGCCATTTGAACAAGTTATATTCAAGATATCAAATTTTGGTTAACAGATCCTTAAGCAGCACATTCAGGAGTACCTATACTGAAATTTTGAACAAAATCCATTTTTTGGCCGAAATGAAGAAAAT
>NW_024745745.1:0-27153 GCF_018991925.1 Homarus americanus
GGACTTTGATATTCTCGACCAGGGGACTTTGTTATACTCGACCAGAGGTCTTTGTTATACTCAGTCAACGGACTTTGTTATACTCGTCCACGGGGCTTTGTTATACTCGATTAAAGGACTTTGTTATACTCGATCAGGGGACTTTGTCTTACTCGATCAGGGCCCTTTGCTATACTCGACCAGGGGACTTTGTTATAATCGATCAGGGACTTTGTTGTGCTCGATATGGGGACTTTGTTATACTGGGCCAGGGGACTTTTTTATACTCGATCAGGGGACTTTTTAATACTAGTATCAGGGGACTTTGTTATTCTCGACCAAGGGACTTTGTTATACTCGACCATAGGCCTTTGTTATACTCGGTCAGAAATTTTTTTATAATCGATTAGGGGACTTTGTTATGCTCGATCTAGGGACTTTTTTATACTCGACCAGAGGACTTTGTTATACTCGATCAGGGGATATGTTATACTCGATCAGGGAACTTTGTTATACTCAACCAGAGAACTTTGGTATATTCGATCAGGGGACTTTGTTATACTCAATCTGAGGACTTTTTTATACTCGATTACGGCCCTTTGTTATACTCGATGAGGGGGCTTTGTTATACTCGACTAGGGGACTTTGTTATACTTCACCAGGGACTTTGTTATACTCGATCAGGGGATATGTTATACTCGATCAGGGAATTTTGTTATACTCGGTCCAGGGGACTTTGTTATACTCGTCCAAGGGGCTTTATTATACGCGATCAGGGGACTTTTTTATACTCGACGAGAGGACTTTGGTATACTCGATCAGGGGATATGTTATTCTCGATCAGGGGACTTTGTTATACTCAACCAGAGGACTTTGGTATACTCGATCACAAACTTTGTTATACTCAATCAGTGGACTTTGTTATACTCGATGAAGCGCCTTTGTTATACTCGATGAGGGGGCTCTGTTATACTCGATGAGGGGGCTTTGTTATACTCGACCAGGGGCCTTTGTTATACTCCACCAGGGACTTTGTTATACTCTATTAGGGGATATGTTATACTCGATCAGGGGACTTTGTTATACTCGGTTCAGGGGATTTTCTTATACTCGTCCAGGGGGCTTTGTTATACTAGGATCCGGGGACTTTGTTATTTTCGAGCAGGGGACTTTGTTATATTCGATCATGGGCCTTTGTTATACTCGATTTGGGGCTTTGTTATATTCGACCAGGGGACTTTGCTATACTCGACCAGGGGACTTTGTTATTCTCGACCAGGGGACTTTGTTATACTCAACCAGAGGCCTTTGTTATACTCGGTCAGGGGACTTTTTTATTCTGGACCAGGGGACTTTGATATACTCGATCAAAGTACTTTGTTATACTCAAGCAGGGGACATTGTTATACTCGTCAAGGGGGTTTTGTTATACTAGGGTCAGAGGACTTTGTTATACTCGATTAGGGGACTTTGTCTTACTCGATGTGGGCCCTTTGTTATACTCGACCAGGGGACTTTGTTATAATCGATCAGGGGACTTTGTTATGCTCGATATGGGGACATTGATATACTGGGCCAGGAGACGTTGTTATACTCGAGCAGGGATTATGTTATACTCGATGAGGGGACTTTGTTATACTGGACCAGGGGACTTTGTTATACTCGATGAGGGCCTTTGTTATACTCGATCAGAGGCCTTTGTTATACTAGATCAGGGGACTTTGTTATACTCAACCAGGGGCCTTTTTTGGACTCGATTCGGGGCCTTTGTTATACTCGATCAGGAGACTTTGTTATACTCGATAAGGGGACTTTGTAATACTCGATAAAGGGAATTTGTTATACTCGACAGGGGACTTTGTTAAACTCAGACGAGGACTTTCTTATACTCGAGCAGGGGGCATTGTTATACTCGATTGGGGACTTTGTTATACTCGATCAGGAGGCTTTGTTATACTAGATCAGGGACTGTTATACTCGATTAAAGGGCCTTTTTGGACTCGATCACGGACCTTTGTTATATCGATCAGGGACTTTGTTATACTCGATCAGGACTCTTATACTCAGGCAGGGGCTTTGTTATACTCGATCACGGGACTTTGTTATACTCTGATAGGAGGCTTTGTTATACTCGATCGAGACTTTTATATACTCGACCAGGGGACTTTGTTATACTCGATCAGGGACTTTGTTTATACTCGACCAGGGGACTTTGTTATACTCGATCAGGGGGATATGTTATACTCGAGCAGGGGGCTTTGTTATACTCGATGAGGGGACTTTGTTATACTCGATCAGGAGGCTTTGTTATACTAGATTAGAGGACTTTGTTATACTCGATTAGGGGCCTTTTTTGGACTCGATCAGGGGCCTTTGTTATACTCGATCAGGGACTTTGTTATACTCGATCAGGGGACTTTCTTATACTCGAGCAGCGGGCTTTGTTATACTCGATCAGGGGACTTTGTTATACTCGATCAGGAGGCTTTGTTATACTCGAGCAGGGGACTTTGCTATACTCGACCAGGGGACTTTGTTATACTCGATCAGGGGACTTTGTTATACTCGACCAGGGGACTTTTTTATACTTGACCAATGTACTTGTTATACTCGATGAGGGGCCTTTGTTATACTCGATCTGGGGACTTTGTTATACGCTAGAAGCGGAGTTTGTTATACTTGATCAGGGGACTTTGTTATACTCGACCACGGGACTTTTTTATACTTGACCAATGGACTTTGTTATACTCAATGAGGGGCCTTTGTTATACTCGATGAGGGGACTTTGTTATACTCGACCAGGGGACTTTGTTATACGCGATCAGGGGACTTTTTTATACTCGACCAGAGGACTTTGTTATACTCGATCAGGGGATATGTTATACTCGATCAGGGGACTCTGTTATACTCAACCAGAGTACTTTGTCTTATTCGATTAGGGGACTTTGTTATACTCAATCAGGCGACTTTGTTATACTCGATTAGGCGCCTTTGTTATAATCGATGAGGGGGCTTTGTTATACTCGACCAGGGGACTTTGATATACTCGTTCAGGGAACTTTGTTATACTCGACTAGGGGACTTTTTTATAATTAATCAGGGGACTTTGTCATACTCGATCAGTGGACTTTCCTATATTTGACCAATGGACTTTGCTATACTCGATGAGGGGCTTTTGTTATACTCGATCAGGGGATATGTTATACTCGATCAGGGGACTTTGTTATACTTGATTAGGGGACTTTGTTATACTCGATCAGGGGACTTTGTTATACTCGATTAGAAAACTTTATTATACTCGACCAGGGGACTTTGTAATATTCCACCAGGGACTTTGTTATACTCGATCTGGGGATATGTTATACTCGATCAGGGGACTTTGTCTTACTCGATGAGTGCCCTTTTTTATACTCGACCAAGCGAATTTGTTGTAATCGATCAGGGGACTTTGTTATGCTCTATCTGGGGACTTTGATATACTGGGCCAGGAGACGTTGTTACACTCGATCAGAGTTTTATTATACTCGATGAGGGACTTTGTTATACTCGTCCAAGGGCTTTGTTATACTAAGATCAGGGGACTTTGATATTCTCGACCAGGTGACTTTGTTATACTCGACCAAGGCGCTGTTATACTCGATCCAGCGGACTTTGTTATACTCGTCCACGGGGCTTTGTTATATACTTGATTAGGGGACTTTATACTCGTCCAGGGGGCTTTGTTATACTAGTATCAGGGGACTGTGTTATTCTCGACCAGGGGATTTTGTTATACTCGACCAGAGGCCTTTGTTATACTCGGTCAGGGGACTTTGTTATAATCGATCAGGGGACTTTGTTATGCTCGATCTGGGGACTTTGTTATACTGGGCCAGGAGACGTTGTTATACTCGATTAGGAGATATGTTATACTCGTTCAGGGGACTTTGTTATAGTGGACCCGGGGAATTTGTTATACTCGATCAGGGGACTTTGTTATACTATCCAGGAGGCTTTGTTATACTAGGATCAGGGGACTTTGTTATTTTCGACCAGGGGACTTTGTTTTACTCGACCAGGGAATTTTGTTATACTCGATAAAGGGACTTTGTTATACTCGTCCAGGGGGCTTTGTTATACTCGATCAGGGGACTTTGTCTTAATCGATCAGGGCCCTTTGCTATACTCGATCAGGGGACTTTGTTATACTCGATTAGGGGACTTTTGTTATACTCGATCAGGAAACTTTGTTATACTCGACCAGGGGCCATTGTGATACTCGAACAGGGGACTTTGTTATACTCGACAAGGGGACTTTGTTATACTCAATTAGGCGGCTTTGTTATAATCGATCAGGGGACTTTGTTATACTCGATTAGGGGCCTTTTTTGGACTCGATCAGAGGCCTTTGTTATACTATATCAGAGGACTTTGTTATACTCGATTAGGGGCCTTTTTTGGACTCGATCAGGGGACTTTGTTATACTCGATCAGGAGGCTTTGTTATACTCGTTCAGGGGACTTTGCTATACTCGACGAGGGGACTTTGTTATACTCGATCAGGGGATTTTGTTATACTCGACCAGGAGACTTTTTTATACTTGAATAATGAACTTTGTTATACTCGATGAGGGGCCTTTGTTATACTCAATCAGGAAACTTGTTATACTTGAGCAGGGAACTTTGTTATACTCGATAAGGGGACTTTTTTATACTCGACCAGAGGTCTTTGTTATACTCGATGAGGGGACTTTGTTATACTCGACCAGGGGACTTTTTTATACTTGACCAGGGGACTTTGTTATACGCGATCAGGGGACATTTTTATACTCCACCAGGGACTTTCTTTACTCGATCAGGGGATATGTTATACTCGATCAGGGGACTTTGTTACACTCGATCAGGGACTTTGTTATACTCGTCCAGGGGGTTTGTTATACTCGCTCAGGGGACTTTGCTATACTCGATCAGGGGACTTTGTCTTACTCGATCAGGGCCCTTTGGTAAACTCGACCAGGGGACTTTGTTATACTCGATTAGAAAATTTTGTAATACTCGACCAGGAAAATTTTTTATAGTCGATCAGGGGACTTTGTTATACTCCACTAGGGACTTTGTTATACTCGATCAGGGGATATGTTATACTCGATCAGGGGACTTTGTTATACAGGACCAGAAGACTTTGTTATACTCGATCAGGGATATGTTATACTCGATCAGGGGATATGTTATACTCGAACAGGGGACTTATACTTGACCAATGGACTTTGCTATACTCGATGAGGGTCCTTTGTTATACTCGATCAGGGGAATTTGTTATTCTCGATCATGGGCCTTTGTTATACTCGATTAAGGGCTTTGTTATATTCGACCAGGGGACTTTGTTATTCTCGGTCAGGGGACTTTTTTATAATCGATCAGGGGACTTTGTTATGCTCGATCTGGGGACTTTGTTATACTGGGCCAGGAGACATTGTTATACTCGATCAGGGGATATGTTATACTCGTTAAGGGGACTTTGTTATACTGGACCAAGGGACTTTGTTACACTCGATCAGGGGACTTTGTTATACTCGATTAGGGGACTTTGTTATACTTGTCCAGGGGGCTTTGTTATACTCGATCAGGGGACTTTGTTATACTCGATCAAGGGACTTTGTCTTACTCGATCAGGGCCCTTTGCTATACTCGACCAGGGGACTTTTTTATAATCGATCAGTGGACTTTGTTATGCTCGATATGGGGACTTTGTTATACTGGGCCAGGGGACTTTTTTGTACTCGTTCAGGGACTTTGTTATACTAGTATTAGGGGACTTTGTTATTCTCGACCAGGGGCCTTTCTTATACTCGACCGTAGGCCTTTGTTATACTCGACCTGGGGACTTTGTTATAATCGATCAATGGGACTTTGTTATGCTCGATCTGGGGTCTTTGATATACTGGGCCAGGGGACTTTTTTATACTCGGTCAGCGGACTTTTTTTATACTGGACCAGGGGACTTTTTTATACTCGATCAGGGGACTTTGTTATACTCGATCAGGGGACTTTTGTTATACTCGATCACGGGACTTTTTTATACTCGTTTAGGAGCCATTGTTATACTCGATGAGGGGGCTTTGTTATACTCGACCAGGAGACTTTGCTATACTCGACCAAGGGACTTTGTCATACTCGATCAATGGACTTTCCTATATTTGACCAATGGACTTTGCTATACTCGATGAGGGGCCTTTGTTATACTCGATGAGGGGGATTTGTTATACTCGACCAGGGGACTTTTTTATACTTGATCAGGGGACTTTGTCATACTTCATCAGTGGACTTTCCTATATTTGACCAATGGACTTTGCTTTACTCGATGTGGGGCCTTTGTTATACTCGATCAGGGGAATTTGTTATACTCGACCAGGGGACTTTGTTATACTCCACCAGGGACTTTCTTATACTCGACCAGAGGCCTTAGTTATACTCGGTCAGGGGACTTTGTTATAATCGATCAGGGGACTTTGTTATGCTCGATATGGGACTTTGTTATACTGGGCCAGGAGACTTTGTTATACTCGATCAGGGGATATGTTATACTCGATCATGGGACTTTTTTATAATGGACCAGGTGACTTTGTTATACTCAATGATGGTACTTTGTTATACTCGATCAGGAGACTTTGTTATACTCGTCCAGGGGGCTTTGTTATACTAGGATCAGGGGACTTTGTTACACTCGATTAGGGACTTTGTCTTACTCGATCAGGGCCCTTTGTTATATTCGACCAGGGGCCTTTTTTGGACTCGATCAGGGGCCTTTGTTATACTCGATCAGGAAACTTTGTTATACTCGATCAGGGGACTTTCTTATACTCGAGCAGGGGGCTTTGTTATACTCGATCGGGGGACTTTCCTATATTTGACCAATGGACTTTGCTATACTCGATGTGGGGCCTTTGTTATACTCGATCAGGAGACTTTGTTATACTCGACCAGGGGACTTTGTTATACTCGATTAGGGGACTTTGCTATACTCGACCAAAGGACTTTGTTATACTCGATCAGGGGATATGTTATGCTCGATCCGGACTTTGTTATACTCGATCAGGGGACTTGGTTATACTTGATTTTGGGACTTTGTTATATGCGATCAGGGGACTTTTTTATACTCGACCAGAGGACTTTGTTATACTTGATCAGGGGATATGTTATACTTGATTAGGGGACTTTGTGATGCTCGATCAGGGGACTTTGTTATACTCGATCAGAGTACTTTGTTATACTCGACCAGGGGCTTTTGTTATACTCGATTAGAAAACTTTGTTATACTCGACCAGGAGACTTTGTTATACTCGATCAACTTTGGGGACTTTGTTATACTCCACCAGGGACTTTGTTATACTCGATAAGGGGATATGTTATACTCGATCAGGGGACTTTGTTATACTCGATCAGGGGACTTTGTTATACTCGTCCAGGGGGCTTTGTTATACTCGATCAGGGGACTGTGTAATACTCGATCAGGGGACTTTGTGTTACTCGATCATGGCCCTTTGTTATACTCGACTAGGGGACTTTGTAATAATCGATCAGGGGACTTTGTTATGCTCGATCTGGGGATTTTGTTATACTGGGCCAGGAGACTTTGTTATACTCGATCAGGGGATATGTTATATTCGAAAAGGGGAATTTGTTGTACTGGACTAGGGGACTTTGTTAAACTCGATCAGGTAACTTTTTATACTCGATCAGGGAACTTTGTTATACTCGTCCAGGGGGCTTTGTTATACTCGGTCAGGGGACTTTTTTATACTCGATCAAGGGACTTTGTTATAATTGATGAGGGGACTTTGTTATGCTCGATCTGGGGACTTTGTTATACTGGGCCAGGGACGTTTTTATACTCGATCAGGGGACTTTTTTATACTGGACCGTGGGACATTTTTATACTCGATCAGGGAGCTTTGTTATACTCGATCAGGGGACTTTTGTTATACTCGATGAGGGGACTTTGTTATACTCGGCAGGGACTTTGTTATACTCGATTATGGGATATGTTATACTCGATCAGGGGACTTTGTTATACTCGACCAGAAGACTTTGTTATACTCGTTCAGGGATATGTTATACTCGATCAGGTGATATGTTATACTCGATCAGGGGACTTTGTTATACGCCACCAGGGACTTTGTTATACTCGATTATGGGATATGTTATACTCGATCAGGGGACTTTGTTATACTCGACCAGAAGACTTTGTTATACTCGATCAGGGATATGTTATACTCGATCAGGTGATATGTTATACTCGATCAGGGGACTTTCTTATACTTAACCAATGGACTTTGCTATACTCGATGAGGGGCCTTTGTTATACTCGATCAGGGGACTTTGTTATACTCGATCAGGGGACTTTGTTATACTCGAGCAGGGGACTTTGTTACACTCGAACAGGGGACTTTTTCATACTCGACCAGAGGACTTTGTTATACTAGTATCAGGGGACTTTGTTATACTCGACCAGTGGACTTTGTTATACTCGATCAGGGCATATGTTACACTCAATCAGGGGACTTTGTTATACTCGATTAGGGGCCTTTGTTTTACTCGATGAGGGGGCTTTGTTATACTCGATCCGGGGACTTTGTTATACTCGACCAGGGGCCTTTTTTATACTTAATCAGGGGACTTTGTCATACTCGATCAGTGGATTTTCCTATATTTGACCAATGGACTTTGCTCTACTCGATGAGGTGCTTCGTTATACTCGATCAGGGGATTATATTATACTCGATCAGGGGATTATATTATACTCGATCATTGGGATATGTTATACTCGATCAGGGACTTTCTTATACTCGATGAGGGGCCTTTGTTATACTCGATGAGGGGACTTTGTTATACTCGATCAGAGAACTTTGTTATACTCGACCAGGGGCCTTTGTTATACTCGATTAGAAAACTTTGTCATATTCGACCAGGGGACTTTGTTATACTCGGTTCATGGGACTTTGTTGTAATCGATGAGGGGACTTTGTTATGCCGGGCCAGGAGACTTTGTTATACTCGATCAGGGAATATGTTATACTCGATCAGGGGACTTTGTTATACTCGATCAGGGGATTTTGTTATACTCGATCAGGGGACTTTGTTATACCCGTCCAGGGGGCTTTGTTTTACTCGATCAGGGGACTTTGTTATACTTGATCACGGGACTTTGACTTACTCGATGAGGGCCCTTTGCTATACTCGACCAGGGGACTTTGTTATATTCAATCAGGGGACTTTGTTATGCTCGATATGGGGACTTTGTTATACTGGGCCAGGGGACTTTTTTAAATTCGAATATGGGACTTTGTTATACTGGACCAGGGGACTTTTTTATACTCGATTAGGCGACTTTGTTATACTCGATCAGGGGACTTTGTTATACTCAACAAGGGGACTTTGTTATACTCGATAAGGGGAATTTGTTATAATCGATATGGGGACTTAATGTCAGACTCGATCAGGGGACTTTGTTATACTCGACCAGGGGACTTTGTTATACTCGATTAGGCGGCTTTGTTATAATCGATCATGGGACTTTCCTATACTCGATTAGGGACCTTTTTTGGACTCGATCAGAGGCCTTTGTTATACTACATCAGGGGACTTTGTTATACTCGATAAGGGGCCTTTTTCGACTCGATCAAGGGCCTTTGTTATACTCGATGAGGAGAATTTGTTATACTCGATCAGGGGACTTTCTAATACTGGAGCAGGGGGCTTTGTTATACTCGATCAGGGGACTTTGTAATACTCGATGAGGCGGCTTTGTTATACTCGATCAGGGGACTTTGCTATACTCGATCAGGGGACTTTGTTATACTCGATCAGGGGACTTTGTTTTACTCGACCAGGAGACTTTTTTATACTTGACCAATGGACCTAGTTATACTCGATGAGGGGGCTTTGTTATACTCGATCAGGGGACTTTGTTATACTCGAGCAGGGGACTTTTTTATACTCGACTAGGAGACTTTTTTATACTTGACCAATGGACTTAGTTTTACTCGATGAGGGGCCTTTGTTATACTCGATCATGGGACTTTGTTATACTCGATGAGGGGACTTTGTTATGCTCGACCAGGGGACTTTTTTATACTTGACCAATGGACTTTGTTATACTCAATGAGGGGCCTTTGTTATACTCGATCAGGAGACACGACAAGGGGACTTTGTTATACGCGATCATGGGACTTTTATATACTCGACCAGAGGACTTTGTTATACTCGATCAGGGTATATGTTATACTCGGTCAGGGGACTTTTTTATACTCAACCAGAGGAATTTGTTATACTCGATCAGGGGACTTTGTTATACTCAATCAGAGGACTTTGTTATACTCGTTTAGGAGCCATTGTTATACTCGATGAGGGGGCTTTGTTATACTCGACCAGGAGACTTTGCTATACTCGACCAAGGGACTTTGTCATACTCGATCAGTGGACTTTCCTATATTTGACCAATGGACTTTGCTATACTCGATGAGGGGCCTTTGTTATACTCGATGAGGGGGATTTGTTATACTCGACCAGGGGACTTTTTTATACTTGATCAGGGGACTTTGTCATACTTCATCAGTGGACTTTCCTATATTTGACCAATGGACTTTGCTTTACTCGATGTGGGGCCTTTGTTATACTCGATCAGGGGAATTTGTTATACTCGACCAGGGGACTTTGTTATACTCCACCAGGGAATTTGTTATACTCGACCAGAGGCCTTAGTTATACTCGGTCAGGGGACTTTGTTATAATCGATCAGGGGACTTTGTTATGCTCGATATGGGACTTTGTTATACTGGGCCAGGAAACTTTGTTATACTCGATCAGGGGATATGTTATACTCGATCATGGGACTTTTTTATAATGGACCAGGTGACTTTGTTATACTCAATGATGGTACTTTGTTATACTCGATCAGGGGACTTTGTTATACTCGTCCAGGGGGCTTTGTTATACTAGGATCAGGGGACTTTGTTACACTCGATTAGGGACCATGTCTTACTCGATCAGGGCCCTTTGTTATATTCGACCAGGGGCCTTTTTTGGACTCGATCAGGGGCCTTTGTTATACTCGATCAGGAAACTTTGTTATACTCGATCAGGGGACTTTCTTATACTCGAGCAGGGGGCTTTGTTATACTCGATCGGGGGACTTTCCTATATTTGACCAATGGACTTTGCTATACTCGATGTGGGGCCTTTGTTATACTCGATCAGGAGACTTTGTTATACTCGACCAGGGGACTTTGTTATACTCGATTAGGGGACTTTGCTATACTCGACCATAGGACTTTGTTATACTCGATCAGGGGATATGTTATGCTCGATCAGGACTTTGTTATACTCGATCAGGGGACTTGGTTATACTTGATTTGGGGACTTTGTTATATGCGATCAGGGGACTTTTTTATACTCGACCAGAGGACTTTGTTATACTTGATCAGGGGATATGTTATACTTGATTAGGGGACTTTGTGATGCTCGATCAGGGGACTTTGTTATACTCGATCAGAGTACTTTGTTATACTCGACCAGGGGCTTTTGTTATACTCGATTAGAAAACTTTGTTATACTCGACCAGGAGACTTTGTTATACTCGATCAGGGGACTTTGTTATACTCCACCAGGGACTTTGTTATACTCGATAAGGGGATATGTTATACTCGATCAGGGGACTTTGTTATACTCGATCAGGGGACTTTGTTATACTCGTCCAGGGGGCTTTGTTATACTCGATCAGGGGACTGTGTTATACTCGATCAGGGGACTTTGTGTTACTCGATCAGGCCCTTTGTTATACTCGACTAGGGGACTTTGTAATAATCGATCAGGGGACTTTGTTATGCTCGATCTGGGGATTTTGTTATACTGGGCCAGGAGACTTTGTTATACTCGATCAGGGGATATGTTATATTCGAAAAGGGGAATTTGTTATACTGGACTAGGGGACTTTGTTATACTCGATCAGGTCACTTTTTATACTCGATCAGGGAACTTTGTTATACTCGTCCAGGGGGCTTTGTTATACTCGGTCAGGGGACTTTTTTATACTCGATCAAGGGACTTTATGTATTGATGAGGGACTTTGTTATGCTCGATCTGGGGACTTTGTTATACTGCGCCAGGGACTTTTTTATACTCGATCAGGGGACTTTTTTATACTGGACCGTGGGACATTTTTATACTCGATCAGGGAACTTTGTTATACTCGATCAGGGGACTTTTGTTATACTCGATAAGGGGACTTTGTTATACTCGGCAGGGACTTTGTTATACTCGATTATGGGATATGTTATACTCGATCAGGGGACTTTGGTATACTCAACCAGAAGACTTTGTTATAGTCGATCAGGGATATGTTATACTCGATCAGGTGATATGTTATACTCGATCAGGGGACTTTGTTATATCCCACCAGGGACTTTGTTATACTCGATTATGGGATATGTTATACTCGATCAGGGGACTTTGTTATACTCGACCAGAAGACTTTGTTATACTCGATCAGGGATATGTTATACTCGATCAAGTGATATTTTATACTCGATCAGGGGACTTTCTTATACTTAACCAATGGACTTTGCTATACTCGATGAGGGGCCTTTGTTATACTCGATCAGGGGACTTTGTTATACTCGATCAGGGGTCGTTGTCTTACTCGAACAGGGCCCTTTGCTATACTCGATAAGGGGACTTTGTTATACTCGATCAGGGGACTTTTGTTTTACTCGATCAGGGGACTTTGTTATACTCGACCAGGGGCTTTGTTATAATCGATCAGGGGACTTTGTTATACTCGATCAAGGGACTTTTGTTATACTCGATCAGGGGACTTTGCTATACTCGACCAGGGGCCTTTGTTATACTCGTCCTGCTGTTATACTCGATAAGGGGACTTTGTTATACTCGTGAAATTTGTTATACTCGATAAAGGGGACTTTGTTATGCTCGACCAGAGGCCTTTGTTATACTCGGTCAGGGAATTTTATTTATAATCCGATTAGGGGACTTTTTGCTGCTCGATCTCGGGACTTTGTTATGCGTGAGGTTTTGTTATACTCGATAAGGGGAATTTGTTACACTCGATCAGGGGTCTTTGCCTTACTCGATCAGGGCCCTTTGCTATACTCGATAAGGGGACATGTTATACTCGATCAGGGGACTTTTGTTTTACTCGATCAGGGGACTTTGTTATACTCGACCAGGGGCCTTTGTTATACTCGATCACCGGACTTTGTTATACTCGATAAGGGAACTTTGTTATACTCGATAAGGGTAATTTGTTATACTCGATCAGGGGACTTTGTTATACTCGATGAGGGGCATTTCTTATTCTCGATCAGGAGCCTTTGTTATACTAGATCAAGGGACTTTGTTATACTCGATTAGAGGCCTTTTTTTGGACTCGATGAGGGACCTCTTGTCATACTCGATCAGGGGACTTTGTTATTCTCGATCAGGGGACTTTCTTATACTCGAGCAGGGGGCTTTGTTATTTTCGACCAGTGGCCTTTGTTATACTCGATCACCGGACTTTGTTATACTCGATAAGGGGACTTTGTTATACTCGATAAGGGGAATTTGTTACACTCGATCAGGGGTCTTTGCCTTACTCGATCAGGGCCCGCTTTGCTATACTCGATAAGGGGACTTTGTTATACTCGATCGGGGACTTTTGTTTAACTCGATCAGGGGACTTTGTTATATCTCGACCAGGGGCCTTTGTTATACTCGATCACCGGACTTTGTTATACTCGATAAGGGAACTTTGTTATACTCGATAAGGGTAATTTGTTATACTCGATCAGGGGACTTTGTTATACTCGATGAGGGGCATTTCTTATTCTCGATCAGGAGCCTTTGTTATACTAGATCAAGGGACTTTGTTATACTCGATTAGGGGCCTTTTTTGGACTCGATCATTGACCTTTGTTATACTCGATCAGGGGACTTTGTTATTGTCGATCAGGGGACTTTCTTATACTCGGACAGGGAATTTGTTATAATCGATCAGGGGACTTTTTTATGCTCGATCTGGGGACTTTGTTATACTGGGCCAGGGGAGTTTGTTAGACTCGATCAGGGGACTTTGTTATACTCGATCAGGGGACTTTGTTATACTCGTCCAGGGGGCTTTGTTATACTCGATCAGGGAACTTTGTTATACTCGATCAGGGGACTTTGCCTTACTCGATCAGGGCCCTTTGGTATACTCGACCTGGGGACTTTGTTATAATCAATCCGGGGACTTTGTTATGCTCGATATGGGGACTTTGTTATACTGGTCCAGGGGACTTTTTTATACTCGATAAGAGGACTTTGTTATACTCGATCAGGGGACTTTTGTTATACTCGATCAGGGGACTTTGTTATACTCGACCAGGGGCCTTTGTTATACTCGATCACTCGGATTTTGTTATACTCGATAAGGGGACTTTGTTATACTTGATAAGGGGAACTTGCTACACTCGATAAGGGGACTTTGTTAGACTCGAACAGGGGACTTTGTTATACTCGACCAGGGGACTTTGCTATTCTCGATTAGGCGGCTTTGTTATACTCGATCAGGGGACTTTGTTATACTCGATGAGGGGCCTTTGTTATACTCGATCAGGGGCCTTTGTTATACTAGATCAGGGGACTTTGTTATACTCGATTAGGGGCCTTTTTTTGACTCGATCAGGGGCCTTTGTTATATTCAATCTGGCTACTTTGATATACTCGATCAGGGGACTTTGTTATACTCGACCAGGGGACTTTGTTATACTCGATTAGGGGCCTTTGTTATACTCGATGAGGGGGCTTTGTTATACTCGATCAGGGAACTTTGCTATACTCGACCAGGTGACTTTGTTATACTCGATCAGGGGACTTTGTTATACTCGACCAGAAGACTTTGTTACACTCGATCAGGGCATATGTTATACTCAATCGGGGGACTTTGTTATACTCGATTAGGGGCCTTTGTTATACTCGATGAGGGGGCTTTGTTATACTCGACCAGTGGATTTGTTATACTCGATCCGGGGACTTTGTTATACTCGACCATGGGCCTTTTTTATACTTAATCAGGGGACTTTGTCATACTCGATCAGTGCACTTTCCTAAATTTGACCAATGGACTTTGCTATACTCGATGAGGGGCTTTTGTTATACTCGATGAGGGGACTTTATTGTACTCGATCAGGGGATATGTTATACTCGATCAGGGAGCTTTGTTATACTCGATGAGGGGCCTTTGTTATACTCGATTAGAAAACTTTGTCATATTCGACCAGGGGACTTTGTTATACTCCACCAGGGACTTTGTTATACTCGATCAGGGGATATGTTATACTCGATGAGGGGACTTTGTTATACTCGGTTCAGGGGACTTTGTTATACTCGTCCAGGGGGCTTTTTTATACTAGGATTAGGGGACTTTGTTATTCTCGACCAGGGGACTTTTTTTACTCGACCAGAGGCCTTTGTAATACTCGGTTAGGGGACTTTGTTTTAATCGATGAGGGGACTTTGTTATGCTGGGCCAGGAGAATTTGTTTTACTCGATCAGGGGATATGTTATACTCGATCAGGGGACTTTGTTATACTGGACCAGGGGACTTTGTTTTACTCGATGAGGGGATTTTGTTATACTCGATCACGGGACTTTGTTATACTCGTCCAGGGGCTTTGTTATACTCGATCACCGGACTTTGTTATACTCGATAAGGGGACTTTGTTATACTCGATAAGGGGAATTTGTTATATCGATCAGGGGTCTTTGTCTTACTCGATCAGGGCCCTTTGCTATACTCGATAAGGTTACTTTGTTATACTCGATCAGGGGACTTTTGTTATACTCGATCAGGGGACTGTGTTATACTCGACCAAGGGCCTTTGTTATATTCGATCTCCGGACTTTGTTATACTCGATAAGGGGACTTTGTTATACTCGATAAGGGCAATTTGTTATACTCGATCAGGGACTTTGTTATACTCTATGAGGGGCATTTCTTATACTCGATCAGGGGCCTTTGTTATACTAGATCAAGGGACTTTGTTATACTCGATTAGGGGCCTTTTTTAGACTCGATGAGGGACCTTTGTTATACTCGATCAGTGGACATTTGTTATTCTCGATCAAGGGACTTTCTTATACTTGAGCAGGGGGCTTTGTTATTCTCGACCAGGGGCCTTTGTTATACTCGATCACCGGACTTTGTTATACTCGATAAGGGGACTTTGTTATACTCGATAAGGGCAATTTGTTATACTCGATCAGGGGTCTTTGCCTTACTCGATCAGGGCCCTTTGCTATACTCGATAACGGGACTTTGTTATACTCGATCAGGGGACTTTTGTTTTACTCGATCAGGGGACTTTGTTATACTCGACCAGGGGCCTTTGTTATTCTCGACCAGGGGCCTTTGTTATACTCGATCACCGAACTTTGTTATGCTCGATAAGGGGACTATGTTATAATCGATAAGGGGAATTTGTTATACTCGATCAGGGGTCTTTGCCTTACTCGATCAGGGCCCTTTGCTATACTCGATAACGGGACTTTGTTATACTCGATCAGGGGACTTTTGTTTTACTCGATCAGGGGACTTTGTTATACTCGACCAGGGGCCTTTGTTATACTCGATCACCGGACTTTGTTATACTCGATAAGCTGACTTTGTTATACTCGATAAGGGGAATTTGTTATACTCGATCAGAGGGCTTTGTTATACTCGATGAGGGGCATTTCTTATTCTCGATCAGGGGCCTTTGTTATACTAGATCAAGGGACTTTGTTATACTCGATTAGGGGCCTTTTTTGGACTCGATCAGGGACCTTTGTTATACTCGATCTGGGGACTTTGTTATTCTCGATCAGGGGACTTTCTTATACTCGAGCAGGGGGCTTTGTTATTGTCGACCAGGGGACTTTGTTATACTCGACCAGACGCCTTTGTTAAACTCGGTCAGGGAATTTGTTATAATCGATCAGGGGACTTTGTTATGCTCGATCTGGGGACTTTGTTATACTGGGCCAGGGGACTTTGTTAGACTCGATCAGGGGACTTTGTTATACTTGATCAGGGGACTTTGTTCTACTGTGCCAGTGGACTTTTTTATACTCGATAAGGGGACTTTGTTATACTCGATCAGGGGACTTTTGTTATACTCGATCAGGGGAGTTTGTTATACTCGACCAGGAGCCTTTGTTATACTTGATCACTCGGACTTTGTTATACTCGATAAGGGGTCTTTGTTATACTCGATAAGAGGAATTTGCTACACTCGATAAGGGGACTTTGTTAGACTCGAACAGGGGACTTTGTTATACTCGACCAGGGGACTTTGCTATACTCGATTAGGCGGCTTTGTTACACTCGATCAGGGGACTTTGTTATACTCGATGAGGGGCCTTTGTTATACTCGATCAAGGGCCTTTGTTATACTAGATCAGGGGACTTTGTTTCACTCGATTAGGGGCCTTTTTTTGACTCGATCAGGGGCCTTTGTTATACTCGATCTGGGGACTTTGATATACTCGATCAGGGGACTTTCTTATACTCGAGCAGGGGGCTTTGTTATTCTCGATCAGGGGCCTTTGTTATACTCGATTAGGGGACTTTGTTATACTCGACCAGGAGACTTTTTTATACTTGACCAATGGACTTTGTTATACTCGATGAGGGGCCTTTGTTATACTCGATCTGGGAACTTTGTTATACTCGAGAAGGGGAGTTTGTCATACTCGATCAGGGGACTGTGTTATGCTCGATCTGGGGACTTTGTTATACTGGGGCAGGAGACGTTGTTATACTCGAGCAGGGGATATGTTATACTCGATCAGGGACTTTGTTATACTGGACCAAGGGACTTTGTTATACTCGATGAAGGGCCTTTGATATGCTCGATCAGAGTCCTTTGTTATACTAGATCTGGGGACTTTGTTATATTCGACCAGGGGCCTTTTTTGGACTCGATCAGGGGCCTTTGTTATACTCGATGAGGAGGCTAGGTTATACTCGATCAGGGGACTTTGCTATACTCGACCAGGGGACTTTGTTATACTCGATCAGGGGACTTTGTTCTACTCGACCAGGGGACTTTTTTATACTTGACCAATGGACTTTGTTATACTCGATGAGGGGCCTTTGTTATACTCGATTAGGGGACTTTTTTATACTCGACCAGAGGACTTTGTTATACTAGTATCAGGGGACTTTGTTACACTCGACCAGAGCACTTTGTTATACTCGATCAGGGCATTTGTTATACTCAATCAGGGGACTTTGTTATACTCGATTAGGGGCCTTTGTTATACTTGATGAGGGGGCTTAGTTATACTCGACCAGTGGATTTGTTATACTCGATCCGGGGACTTTGTTATACTCGACCAGGGGCCTTTTTTATACTTAATCAGGGGACGTTGTCACACTCGATCAGTGGACTTTCCTATATTTGACCAATGGACTTTGCTATACTCGATGAGGGGCTTTTGTTACACTCGACCAGAGGACTTTATTATACTCGATCAGGGGATATTTTATACTTGATCAGGGGACTTTGTTATATTCGATGAGGGGCCTTTGTTATACTCGATGAGGGGACTTTGTTATACTCGATCAGATTACTTTGTTATACTCGACCAGGGGCCTTTGTTATACTCGATTAGAAAACTTTGTCATATTCGATCAGGGGACTTTGTTATACTCCACCGGGGACTTTGTTATACTCGATCAGGGGATATGTTATGCTCGATAAGGGGACTTTGTTATACTCGGTTCAGGGGACTTTGTTATTCTCGACCAAGGGACTTTGTTTTACTCGACCAGAGGCCTTTGTTATACTCGGTCAGGGGACTTTGTTATAATCGATGAGGGGACTTTGTTATGCTGGGCCAGGAGACTTTGTTATACTCGATCAGGGGATATGTTATACTCGATCAGGGGACTTTGCTATACTCGATCAGGGGATTTTGTTATACTCGATCAGGGGACTTTGTTATACTCGTCCAGGGGGCTTTGTTATACTCGATCAGGGACTTTGTTATAATCGATCAGGGTACTTTGTTATGCTCGATCTGGGGACTTTGTTATACTCGATCAGGGGACTTTGTTATATTCGTCCAGGGGGCTTTGTTGTACTCGATCAGGAGACTTTGTTTTACTGGACCAGGGGACTTTTTTATATTCGATAGGGGGACTTTGTTATACTCAATCAGGGTGACTTTTGTTATACTCGATCAGGGGACTTTTTTATACTCGACCAGGGGCCTTTGTTATACTCGATAAGGGGACTTTGTTATACTCGATAAGGGGAATTTGTTATACTCGATAAGGGGACTTTGTTAGACTCGAACAGTTGACTTTGTTATACTCGACCAGGGGACTTTGTTATACTCGATGAGGGGCCTTTCTCATACTCGATCAGGGGGCTTTGTTATACTCGATTAGGGCCCTTTTTTAGACTCGATCAGGGGCCTTTGTTATACTCGATAAGGGGACTTTGTTATACTCGATCAGGGGACTTTCTTATACTCGAGCAGGGGGCTTTGTTATACTCAATCAGGGGACTTTGTTATACTCGATGAAGAGGCTTTGTTATACTCGATCAGGGAACTTTGCTATACTCGACCAGGGGACTTTTTTATACTTAACCAATGGACTTTGTTATACTCGATTATGGGATATGTTATACTCGATCAGGGGACTTTGTTATACTCGACCAGAAGACTTTGTTATACTCGATCAGGGATATGCTATACTCGATCAGGGGATATGTTATACTCGACCAGGGGACTTTGTTATACTCGATCAGAGGACTTTGTTATACACGATCAGGGGTCTTTTTTATACTTGACCAATGGACTTTGGTATACTCGATGAGGGGCCTTTGTTTTACTCGATCTGGGGACTTTCTTATACTCGGGAAGGGGACTTTGTTATACTCGATCAGGGGACTTTTTTATACTCGACCAAAGGACTTTGTTATACTCGATCAGGGGACTTTGTTATACTCGACCAGGGGACTTTTTTATACTTGACCAATGGACTTTGTTATACTCAATGAGGGGCCTTTGTTATACTCTATCAGGGGAATTTGTTATAATCGACCAGAGGACTTTGTTATACGCGATCAGGGGACTTTTTTATACTCGACCAGAGGACTTTGTTATACTCGATCAGGGGATGTGTTATACTCGATCAGGGGACTTTGTTATAATCAACCAGAGGACTTTTTTATACTCGATCAGGGGACTTTGTTATACTCAATCAGGGGGCTTTGTTATACTTGATTAGGGGCCTTTGTTATCCTCGATGAGGGGGCTTTGTTATACTTGACCAGGGGACTTTGTTATACTCGATCAGGTAACTTTGTTACACTCGACTAGGGGACTTTTTTATAATTAATCAGGGGACTTTGTCATACTCGATCAGTGAACTTTCCTATATTTGACCAATGGACTTTGCTATATTCGATGTGGGGCTTTTGTTATACTCGATCAGGGGACTTTGTTATACTCGACCAGGGGACTTTGTTATACTCAATCAGGGGACTTTGTTATACTCGACAAGAGGACTTTGTTATACTCGATCAGGGGATATGTTATACTCAATCAGGGGACTTTGTTATACTTGATCAGGGGACTTTGTTATACTCGACCAGGGGCCTTTGTTATACTCGATTAGAAAACTTTGTTATACTCGACCAGGGGACTTAGTTATACTCAACCAGGGACTTTGTCATACTAGATCAGAGGATATGTTATACTCGATCAGGGGACTTTGTTATACTCGGTTCAGGGGACTTTGTTAGACTCGTCCAGTGCGCTTTGTCATATTAGGATCAGGGGACTTTGCTATACTCGATCAGGGGACTATGTCTTACTCGATCAGGGCCCTTTATTATACTTGACCAGGGGACTTTGTTTTAATCGATCAGGGAACTTTGTTATGCTCGATAAGGGGACTTTGTTATACTGGGCCAGGGGACTTTTTTATACTCGATCAGCGGACTTTGTTATACTGGACCAGCGGACTTTTTTATTCTCGATTAAGGGACTTTGTTATACTCGATCAGGGGATTTTTGTTATACTCGATCAGTAGACTTTGTTATACTCGTCCAGGGGGCTTTGTTGTAGTAAGATCACTGGACTTTGTTATTCTCGACGAGGGTACTTTGTTATTATCGATCAGGGGACTTTGTTATGCTCGATCTGGGGACTTTGTTATACTCAATCAGGGGACTTTGTTATATTCGATCAGGGGACTTTGTTATACTCATCTAGGGGATATGTTATACTCAATCAGGGGACTTTGTTATACAGGATAAGGGGACTTTGTTATACTCGATCAGGGGACTTTGCTATATTCGATCAGGGGACTTTGTTATACTCGTCCAGGGGGCTTTGTTATACTAGGATCAGGGGACTTTGCTATACTCGATTAGGGGACTTTGTCTTACTCGATCGGGGCTCTTTGTTATACTCGACCAGGGGATTTTGTTATAATCGATCAGGGGACTTTGTTATGTTCGATCTGGGGTCTTTGTTATACTGGGCCAGGAGATGTTGTTATACTCGAGCAGGGGATATGTAATACTCGATCAGGGGACTTTGTTATACTGGACCAGGGGACTTTGTTATACTCGAAGAAAGGCCTTTGTTATACTCGATGAGAGGCCATTGTTATACTAGATCAGGGGACTTTGTTATAGTCAATTAGGGGCCTTTTTTGGACTCGATCAGGGGCTTTTGTTATACTCGATCAGGAGACTTTGTTATACTCGATCAAGGGACTCTCTTATACTCGAGCAGGGGGCTTTCTTATACACGATGAGGGGACTCTGTTATTCTCGATCAGGAGGCTTTGTTATACTCGATCAGGGGACTTTGTTATAATCGACCATGGGACTTTTTTATACTTGACCAATGGACTTTGTTATAATCGATGAGGGGCCTTTGTTATACTCTATCAGGGGACTTTTTTATACTCGACCATAGGACTTTGTTATACTAGTATCAGGGGACTTTGTTATTCTCGACCAGGGGACTTTGTTATACTCGACCAGAGGCCTTTGTTATACTCGGTCAGGGGACTTTGCTATAATCGATCAGGGGACTCTGTTATGCTCGATCTGGAGACTTTGTTATACTGGGCCAGGAGACTTTGTTATAATCGATTATGGGATATGTTATACTCGATGAGGGGCCTTTGTTATACTCGATCAGGGGACTTTGTTACCAATCGATCAGGGGTCTTTGTCTGACTCGATCAGGGCCCTTTGTTATACTCGAGCAGGGGACTTTGTTATAATCGATTAGGGGACTTTGTTATGCTCGACCAGGGGACTTTTTTATAATTAATCAGGGGACTTTGTCATATTCGATCAGTGGACTTTCCTATATTTGACCAATGGACTTTGTTATACACGATCAGGGATATGCTATACTCGATCAGGGGATATGTTATACTCGATCGGGGGACTTTCTTATACGTGACCACTGGACTTTGCTATACTTGATGAGGGGCTTTTGTTATACTCGATCAGGGGACTTTGTTATACTCGACCAGGGGCCGTTGTTATACTCGATCAGGGGATATGTTATACTCGATCAGGGGACTTTGTTATACTTGATTAGGGGACTATGTTATACTCGATCAGGGGACTTTGTTATACTCGACCAGATGCCTTTGTTATACTCGATTAGAAAACTTTGTTATACTCGACCAGGAGAGTTTGTTATACTCCACCAGGGACTTTGTTATTCTCGATCAGGGGATATGTTATACTCGACCTGGGGCCTTTGTTATACTCGATTGGAAAACTTTGTTATACTCGACCTTGGGACTTTGTTATACTCCACCAGGGACTTTGTTATACTCGATCAGGGGATATGTTATACTCGATCAGGGGAATTTGTTATACTCGGTTCAGGGGTCTTTGTTATACTCGTCCAGTGGGCTTTGTTATACTAGGACGAGGGGAATTTGTTATACTCGATCAGGGGACTTTGTTATGCTCGACCAGGGGCCTTTGTTATACTCGATCACCGATTTTGTTTTACTCGATAAGGGGTGCTTTGTTATACTCCATGAGGGGAATTTGTTATACTCAATAAGGGGACTTTGTTAGACTCGAACAGGGGACTTTGTTATACTCGACCAGGGGACTTTGTTATACTCGATTAGGCGGCTTTGTTATACTCGATGAGGGAACTTTCTTATACTCGATGAGGAGCCTTTCTTATACTCGATGAGGGGCCTTTGTTATATTAGATCAGGGAACTTTGTTATACTCGATTAGGGGCCTTTTTTGGAATCGATCACTGGCCTTTGTTATACTCGATCAGGGGACTTTTTTATACTCGATCAGGGAACTTTCTTAAACTCGAGCAGGGGGCTTTGTTATACTCGATCAGGGGACATTGTTATACTCGATCAAGAGGCTTTGTTATACTCGATCAGGGGACTTTGCTACACTCGACCAGGGGACTTTGTTATACTCGATCAGGGGACTTTTTCATACTTGACCAATGGACTTTGTTATACTCGATGAGGGGCCTTTGTTTTACTCGATCTGGGAACTTTTTATACTCGGGAAGGGGACTTTGTTATACTCTATCAGGGGACTTTTTTATACTCGACTAGAAGACTTTGTTATACTCGATCAGGGGACTTTGTTATACTCGACCAGGGGACTTTTTTATACTTGGCTAATGGACTTTGTTATACTCAATGAGGGGACTTTGTTATACTCAATCAGTTGACTTAGTTATAATAGACCAGGGGACTTTGTTATACGCGATCAGGGGCCTTTTTTATACTCGACCGGAGGACTTTCTTATAATCGATCAGGGGATAAGTTATACTCGATCAGGGGACTTTGTTATACTCAACCAGAGAACTTTGTTATACTCGACCAGGGGACTTTGTTATACTCAATCAAGGGACTTTGTCATACTCGACCAAAGGACTTTGTAATACTCGATCAGGGGATATGTTATACTCGATCAGGGGACTTTGTTATACTTGATCAGGGGCCTTTGTTATACTTGATCAGAAAACTTTGTTATACTCGACCAGGGGAATTTGTTATACTCCACCAGGGAATTTGTCATACAGGGGACATTTTATACTCGATCAGGGGACTTTGTTATACTCGGTTCAGGGGACTTTGTTATACTGGACCAGGGGACTTTGTTATACTCGATCAGGGGACTTTGTTATATTCGATCAGGGGACTTTGTTATACTCGTCCAAGGGACTTTGTTATACTCGATCAGGGGACTTTGTTTTACTCGATCAGGGCCCTTTGCTATACACGACCAGGGGACTTTGTTATAATCGATCAGGGGACTTTGTTATGCTCGATATGTGGATTTTGTTATACTGGGCCAGGGGACTTTTTTATACTCGATCAGCGGACTTTGTTATACTGGACCATCGGACTTTTTTATATTCGATAAAGGGACTTTGTTATACTCCATCAGGGGACTTTTGTTATACTCGATCAGGAGACTTTGTTATACTCGACCAGAGGACTTTGTTATACTCAAGCACCGGACTTTGTTATTCTCGATAAAGGGACTTTGTTATACTCGATAAGGGGAATTTGTTATACTAGATAAGGGGACTTTGTTAGACTCGATCAGGGGACTTTTTTATAATTAATCAGGGGACTTTGTCATATTCGATCAGTGGACTTTCCTATATTTAACCAATGGACTTTGTTATACTCGATCAGGGATATGCTATACTTGATCAGGGGATATGTTATACTCGATCGGGGGACTTTCTTATACGTGACCACTGGACTTTGCTATACTCGATGAGGGGCTTTTGTTATACTCGATCAGGGGACTTTGTTATACTCGACCAGGGGCCGTTGTTATACTCGATCAGGGGATATGTTATACTCGATCAGGGAACTTTGTTATACTCGATCAGAGGATTTTGTTATACACGATCAGGGGGGCTTTTTTATACTTGGCTAATGGACTTTGTTATACTCGATTAGAAAACTTTGTTATACTCGACCAGGAGACTTTGTTATACTCCACCAGGGACTTTGTTATACTCGATCAGGGGATATGTTATACTCGACCAGGGGCCTTTGTTATACTCGATTGGAAAACTTTGTTATACTCGACCTGGGGACATTGTTATACTCCACCAGGGACTTTGTTATACTCGATCAGGGGATATGTTATACTCGATCAGGGGACTTTGTTATACTCGGTTCAGGGGTCTTTGTTATACTCGTCCAGTGGGCTTTGTTATACTAGGATGAGGGGAATTTGTTATACTCGATCAGGGGACTTTCTTATGCTCGATCACCGATTTTGTTTTACTCGATAAGGGGTGCTTTGTTATACTCCATGAGGGGAATTTGTTATACTCAATAAGGGGACTTTGTTAGACTCGAACAGGGGACTTTGTTATACTCGACTAGGGGACTTTGTTATACTCGATTAGGCGGCTTTGTTATACTCGATGAGGGAACTTTCTTATACTCGATGAGGGGCCTTTCTTATACTCGATGAGGGGCCTTTGTTATATTAGATCAGGGGACTTTGTTATACTCGATTAGGGGCCTTTTTTGGAATCGATCACTGGCCTTTGTTATACTCGATCAGGGGACTTTTTTATACTCGATCAGGGAACTCTTAAGAAAGCTCGAGCAGAGGG
Organism: Homarus americanus; assembly: GCF_018991925.1. Lineage (NCBI taxonomy): Eukaryota > Metazoa > Arthropoda > Malacostraca > Decapoda > Nephropidae > Homarus > Homarus americanus. The sequence goes on from NW_024745745.1 coordinate 25,672, forward strand.
CTTTGTTATACTCGATCAGGGACATTGTTATACTCGATCAAGAGCTTTGTTATACTCGATCAGGGGACTTTGCTACACTCGACCAGGGGACTTTGTTATACTCGATCAGGGGACTTTTTCATACTTGACCAATGGACTTTGTTATACTCGATGAGGGGCCTTTGTTTTACTCGATCTGGGAACTTTTTATACTCGGGAAGGGGACTTTGTTATACTCTATCAGGGGACTTTTTTATACTCGACTAGAAGACTTTGTTATACTCGATCAGGGGACTTTGTTATACTCGACCAGGGGACTTTTTTATACTTGGCTAATGGACTTTGTTATACTCAATGAGGGGACTTTGTTATACTCAATCAGTTGACTTAATTATAATAGACCAGGGGACTTTGTTATACGCGATCAGGGGACTTTTTTATACTCGACCGGAGGACTTTCTTATAATCGATCAGGGGATAAGTTATACTCGATCAGGGGACTTTGTTATACCCAACCAGAGAACTTTGTTATACTCGAGCAGGGGACTTTGTTATACTCAATCAGGGGAGTTTGTTATACTCGATTAGGGGCCTTTGTTATACTCGATGAGGGGGCTTTGTTATACTCGACCAGGGCACTTTGTTATACTCGATCAGGGAACTTTGTTATACTCGACTAGGGGACTTTTTTTTATCATTAATCAAGGGACTTTGTCATACTCGATCAGTGGGACTGTCCTATATTTGACCAATGGTCTTTGCTATACTCGATGAGGGGTTTTGTTATACTCGATCAGGGGACTTTGTTATACTCGACCAGGGGACTTTGTTATACTCAATCAAGGGACTTTGTCATACTCGACAAAAGGACTTTGTAATACTCGATCAGGGGATATTTTATACTCGATCAGGGGACTTTGTTATACTTGATCAGGGGCCTTTGTTATACTTGATTAGAAAACTTTGTTATACTCGACCAGGGGAATTTGTTATACTCCACCAGGGAATTTGAAATACAAGGGACATATTATACTAGATCAGGGACTTTGTTATACTCGATTAGGGGACTTTCTTATACTCGAGCAGGGGGCTTTGTTATACTCGATCAGGGTTTTTTGTTATACTCGATCAGGAGGCTTTGTTATACTCGATCAGGGGAATTTGCTATACACGACCAGGGGACTGTGTTATACTTGATCAGGGGACATTGTTATACTCGATGAGGGGCCTTTGTTATACTCGATCAGGTGACTTTATTATACTCGAACAGAGGACATTGTTATACTCGATCAGGGGATATGTTATACTCGACCAGGGGACTTTGTTATACTCGATCAGAGGACTTTGTTATACACGATCAGGGGACTTTTTTATACTTGACCAGGGGCCTTTGTTATACTCGATTGGAAAACTTTGTTATACTCGACCTGGGGACATTGTTATACTCCACCAGGGACTTTGTTATACTCGATCAGGGGATATGTTATACTCGATCAGGGGACT
>NW_024745746.1:0-14146 GCF_018991925.1 Homarus americanus
CATGAAACAGGGTGTCAGGGCCGGGCACTCCCTACAGTGCTGCGAACCGGTGTGAGGGCGGGAACCCTTCATGACCTGGGGTGTGGTCAGGCACCCCTTCAGTGAAGTGGTGGGGTGTGAGGCTGGGCACCCCTTCCTTTTCCTTGACCCAGGGTGTTAGGGCCCGGCTCGATTTCAGTGCAGAATCGAGGTGTGAGGGCAGGCACCCATCAGCACCATGAACCTGGGTGTGAGGGCCGGGCCGCTTCAACCCCATGACCCGGGGAGTGTGAGGGCCAGGCACCCCTTTAGGTCCATGATCCGGGGTGTCATGGCCGTGCACCCCTTCAGTGACATGACCCGGGGTGTGACGGCAGGCACCTTTAATGTTATGACCCGGGTGTGAAGGCCGGGCACCTCAGCCTGTGACCCGGTGTGAGGGCCAGGCACCTCTTCAGTGCCATGACCCGGGTTGTGAGGGCCGGGCACCTTCAGCACCATGACCCGGGTGCTTGAGGCCAGGCTCCCCCCTTCAGTGCCATTACCCGGGGTGTGTCTGGGCACCCTTAGTAAAATGACCAAAATTGTGAGACCGGGCACCCGTTCAGTTCCTGAATAGGGGTGTGGTGTCCAGGCACCCTTTATCTCCTGACCCGGTATATGAGGGGCTGGGCACCCTCCAGCACCATGGCCGGGGTGAGCAGGCACCTTTCAGTGCCATGAATCGGGGTGTGAGGCAGGCACCACTTGGGTACATGACCAGGGGTGTGATGGCCGGGCAAAGCTTCAGTGCCATGTCCAGGGGTGTGAATGCAGGCACCTCATCAGTGCCATGACCCGGGGTGTGAGGGCCGGGCACCTTAAGTGCCATGAAACAGTGTGATTGCCGAGCACCCCATACAGTGCTTTGAACCAGGGTGTGGGTCAGCTACCCTTACAAGACCCAGGGGGTGTCAGGGCTGGGCACCCTCCAGCACCATGACCCCGGAGTGTGAAGGCCGGGCACCCATAAGTGATGACATGAGCCGGGGTTTTAGGGCCTGGCACCTTCAGTGACATGAAGCAGGGGTGTGGTGGCAGGGCACCCCTGCAGTGTTATGAACCGGGGGTGTGAGGGCCGGACACCATTTCACATGACCTGGAGTGTGGGCGGGCACCCCATAAGTGACATGAACCGGGGTTTTAGGGCCGGGCACCCTTCAGTGACATGAGCAGGGTGTAGGGCAGGGCACCTACAGTGTTATGAACCGGGGTGTAGGGCCGGGCACCCTCACATGACCCGGGGTGTGAGGGCCAGGCACCACGTCAGTGACATGACCCGGGGTGTGAGGCAGGCACCCCTTCAGTGTGCCATGACCCAGGGCCCATGACGGCCGGGCACCTTCAGGGACATGACCCAGGGTGTGAGACCTGCCCTTTCAGTGACATGACCCTGGGTGTGAGACCGGGCACCCCTCTAGCACCATGACCCAGGAGCATGAGAACACCCCTTCAGTGACATGACCCGGAGTGTGAGGAGCGGGCACCTTCAGTTACACATGGCTTGGGGTGTAGGGGCAGAGCACCCCTACAGTGTTATGAACCGGGGTGTAGGCGGGCACCCGCTCACATGACCCGGGGTGTGAGGGCCGGGCACCCTTTTAGTTCCATGACCCGGGGTGTGAGGGCCAGGCACCCCTTCAGTGCCATGACCCGGGGTATGACGGCCGGGCACCCCTTCAGGGACATGACCCAGGGTGTGAGGGGCGTTTACCCTTTCGGTGACATGACCCGGGGTGTGAGGGCCGGGCACCCCTCCAGCACCATGACCCAGGGTATGAGGGCCGGGCACCCCTTCAGTGACATGACCCGGAGTGTGAGGGCCGGGCACCCTTTCAGTGACATGACCCGGGGTGTGAAGGCCGGACACCCCTCCAGCACCATGACCCGGGGTATGAGGGCCTGGCACCCCTTTAGTGCTATGACCCGGGGTGTGAGGGCCGGTCACCACTTTAGGTACATGACCAGGGGTGTGAGGGCCGGGCAAACCTTAAGTGCCATGGCCAGGGGTGTGAGGGCCGGGCACCTCATCAGTGCCATGACCCGGGGTGTGAGGGCCGGACACCACTTCAGTGACATGACCCCGGGTGTGAGGGCCGGGCACCTTTTTAGTGCTATGACCCGGGGTGTGAGGGCCGCGCACCACTTTAGGTACATGACCAGGGGTGTGAGGCCGGGCAAACCTTCAGTGCCATGGCCAGGGGTGTGAGGGCCGGGCACCTCATCAGTGCCATAACTCTGGGGTGTGAGGGCCAGGCACCACTTCAGTGAGTTACGACCCGGGGCGTGAGGGCTGGCACCATTTTAGTGATATGACCGGGGTGTGAGGGCCGGGCACCCCTTTTTAGGGACATGACCCGGGGTGTGAGGGCCGGGCACCCCTTCAGCACCATGACCCCGGGGGTGAGGGCTGGCTCTCCCCTTCAGTGCCAAGACCCGGGTGTGAGGGCTGGCACCCCTCCAGCACCATGGCCTGGGGTGTGAGGGCCGGGCACCCTTTCAGTGTCATGAAACGGGGTGTGGGGGAAGGGCACCCCTACAGTGTTATGAACCGAGGTGTGAGGGCTGGGCACCCTTTCACATGACCCGGGGTGTAAGGGCCGGGCACCCCTTCAGCACCATGACCAGGGGTGTGAGGGCCGGGCACCCTTTCAGTGACATGACCCAGGGTGTGAGGGCCGGGCACCCCTCCAGCACCATGACCCGGGGTGTGAGGGCCGGGCACCCCTTCAGTGCCATGACCCGGGGTGAGAGGGCCGGGCACCCCTTCAGTGTCACAGATCGGGGTGTGAGGGCCGGGCACCTTGGTGAGCATGGCCAGGGTGTGGTGGAGCACCCCATCAGCACCCATGACCCAGTGTGTTAGGGCAGGCACCCCTTTGGTCTATGACCCAGGATGTCATGGCCGTGCACCCCTTCAGTTACATGACGGGGTGTGAGGGCCAGGCCTCCCTTTGGTGACATGACCCGGGGGTGTGAGGCCAGGAACCCCTCCAGCACCATGACCGGGGAGCGAGGGCCAGAGCACCCCTTCAATGCCATGAATCGGGGTGTGAGGACAGGCACCCCTTCAACACCATGACCCAGGGGTGTGAGGGCCGGGCACCAATCCGCACCGTGGCCGGGGTGTGAGGGAGCAGAGACACCTTCAGTTACATGACCCGGGGTGCAGGCGGTCACCCGCTTTCAGTGCCATGACCCGGGGTGTGAGGGCCAGGCACCAGTGCCATGACCCAGGGTGTGAGGCCGGGCACCCCTTCAATGTCACGAATCGGGGTGTGAGGGCTGGGCACCCCTTCAGTGAACATGACCCGGGGTGCTGAGGGTGGGCACCCCTTCAGTGTCACAGATCGGGGTGTGAGGCCGGGCACCCTTTCAGTACTGTAAACGGGGTGTGAGGGCCGGGCACCCCTACAGTGCACTGCAGGCACCGGGGTGTGAGGGCGGGCCTCCTTCAGTGCCATGAATCGAGGTGTGGGCAGGCACCCCTCCAGCACCATGACCCAGGTGTGAGGCCAGGCATCAATCCCAGCACCATGGCCCGGGGTGTGAGGGCCGGACACCCTTTCAGTGACATGACCCGGTGTGAGGCCGGGAACCCTTTCGTGATGACCCAGGGGTGTGAAGGCCGGGCACCTCCCAACACCATGACCGGGGGGTATGAGGCCGGGCACTTGGGGTGTGACGGCCAGGCACCTTAGGGCCATGACCCGGGGTGTGAGGGCGCACACCCCTTCAGTGTCATGAATCAGGGGTGTGAGGCGGGCACCTTTCAGTCCCATGAAACAGGGTGTCAGGGCCAGGCACCCCTACAGTGCTGCTAACCGGGGTGTGAGGGCCGGGCACCTTCCACATGACCTGGGGTGTGAGGTCAGGCACCCTTCAGTGAAATTAATCAGGGGTGTGAGGGCTGGGCACCCCTTCAGCACCATGACCCGGTGTTAGGGCCGGGCTCGTTTCAGTGCCAGAATCGGGGTGTGAGGGCCGGGCACACATCAGCTTCCATGACCCTGGGTGTGAGGGCCAGAGCCACTTCAACCCCATGACCCGGGGTGTGAGGGCCAGGGACCCTAAGGTCCATGATCCGGGTGTCATGGCCGTGCACCTTCAGTGACATGACCCGGGGTGTGAGGCCGGGCACCTCTAGTGAGCATGACCCGGGGTGTGAAGGCCAGGCACCTCCAGCACCATGACCCGGGGTATGAGGCGGGCTTCTAGTGCTATGACCCCTTGATGGCCGGGGTGTGAGGGCGGGACACCCCTCCTAGTGGCCATGACCAGTGTGAAGGCCGGGCACCCTCAACACCATGACTGGGGTATGAGGCAGGCACCCCTTTAGTGCTATGACCCAGGGAGTGTGATTGCCGAGCACCACTTCAGGAGTACATGACCAGGGGTGCTGAGGCCGGGCAAACCTTCAGTGCTGCCATGACCCGAGTATGACGGCTGGGCACCACTTCAGTGACATGACCCGGGGTGTGAGGGCTGGGCAGCCTTTAGTGACATGACCCGGGGTGTGAGGGCCAGGCACCACTTGAGTACATGACCAGGGGTGTTTAGGGCCTGAGGCAAACCTTCAGTGCCATGGCCAGGGGTGTGAGGGCAGGCACCTTATCAGTGCCATGACCCAGAGTGTGAGGCTAGGCACCACTTCAGTGACATGACCCCCCGGGTGTGAGGGCCAGGCACCTTAGTGACATGACCTTGGGTGTGAGGCCAGAGCACCTTAATATGGCACCGCCAGCCAGGGTGTGTGGGCCAGGCTCCCTTCAGTGCCATGACCCGAGGTGTGAGGGCTGGGCACCCTTTAGTGACATGACCAGCGTGTGAGGGTCAGGCACCCCTTCAGTGACAGGACCCGGGGTCTGTGAGGGCCAGGCACCTTTATCTGTGACCCGAGTATGTGAGGGCCAGGCACCTCAACACCATGGCCCGGGGTGTGAGGGCCAGGCACCCTTTCAGTGACATGAGGAAGGCCGGGTGGGAGGGCCAGGGAACCCTCAGCCCCATGGCCTGGGGTGTGAGGCCAGGCACCCCATCAGTGTCATGGGAAACAGGGGTGTGGGGGCGAGCACCCTACAGTGTTATGAACCGGGGTGTGAGGCCACCCCTTCACATGACCCGGGGTGTGGGGCCAGGCACCTTCAGCACCATGACCCGGGGTGTGAGGGCCAGGCACCTTAGTGCCATGACCTGGGGTGTGAGAGCTGGGCACCCCTTCAGTGACGCAGCCCTGGCTGTGAGGCCAGGCACCCTTTCCAGTGACATGACCCGGGGTGTGAGGTCAGGGCACCCTCCAGCACCATGACCAGGGGTGTGAGGCCCAGGCACCTTTCAGTGCCATGAAGCAGTGTGTGAGGCCAGGCACCCCTACAGTGTTACGAACCGGGGTGTGAGGGCCAGGCACCCTTTCAGTGCCATGAATGTCCGAGTGTGGGCAGGCACCCCTTCCAGCCTGGGCCAGGGTGTGAGGGCCAGGCACCAATGCAACACCATGGCCCAGGTGTGAGGGCAGAACCCCTTGTGGTGACACTTGACCCAGGGTGTGAGGCCCATTTATCAACTGCTGTTAAGTGTGAGACCCGGGCACCGCTTCTTGACCTGGGAGTGCAGGCCCCAGGACCCCTTCCAGTGCCATGACCAGGTCATGAGCTAGGCCTCCAGCACCAGAGAATTGGGGTGTGAGGGTCAGGCACCCCTTTAGTGCCATGACCAGCGGGGTGTGAGGCCAGGCACCCCTTCAGTGTCATGAATCGGGTGTGAGACCAGGCACCCTTTCAGTGCAGTGAGAGCAGGGGTGTGAGGGCCAGGCACCCCTTCAGTGTCATGACACACTTGGGTGTGTCAGGGCCTGACACCCCTCAACTCCATGGCCAGGGGTGTGTGAGGTGGGCACCCTTTCAGTGCCATGAATCAGGGGTGTGAGGGCCAGGCACCTCTTTGGGTATGACCAGGGGTGTGAGGGCGGGCAAGCTTCAGTGCAATGGCTTGGGGGTGTGAGGGCCGGGCACGACCATCAGTGCCATGACTTGGGGTGTGAGGGGCGGGCACCACTTCAGTGACATGACCCAGGGGTGTGAGATGAGGTACCCACTCTAGTGACGCACATGTCCAGGGGGTGCTGGGGCCAGGCACCCTCAGCACCATGACCAGGGGGTGTGAGGGCCAGGCACCCCTTCAGTGCCATGACCCAGGGTGTGAGGCCAGGCACCCCTTCCAGTGCCATGAAACGGGGTGTGAGCCAGGCACCTAGAGTGCTGCAGACCAGGGGTGTGAGGGCAGTCACCCCTTCCACACTGTTTCCCTGGGGTGTGAGGGCCAGGCACCCTTTCAGTGCCACGCTGGGGAGCAGGGTGTGAGGCCAGGCACCCGCTACATAACCTGGGGTGTGAGGTCAGGCACCCCTTCAGTGAAATGAATCCAGGGGTGTGAGGCTGGGCACAGCCAGCACCTGACCCAGGGTGTTAGGGCCAGGCCTCGATTTTAGTGCGAAGAATCGGGGTGCTGAGGCCGGGCACCCATCCTTTCCTGAAGCCCAGGGGTGTGAGGGCCAGGAACCCCTTTAGGTCCATGACTTCCCTGGGTGTCATGGCCGTGCACCTTCAGTGACATGACCCGGGGTGTGAGGGCCAGGCACCCTTTTGCATGACCTGGGTTAGCATGGGGCCAGGGACCCCTTCAGCCTCATGACCGGGGTGTGAGGGCCAGGCACCCCTTCAGTGCCATGACGTGGATTGTGGCTGGGCACCCCTTCAGTGACGGCAGCCCAGGGTGTGAGGGCCAGGCACCCCTTCAGTGCCATGACCCGGAGCTGTGAGACTTGGGCGCCCCGCTCAGTGTCACAGATCGAGTGAGGCCAGGCACCTTTCAGTGCCATGAAACAGGATGTGATGGCCGGGCACCAATCCTTTTCCCTTAAGCCCCTGGGTGTGAGGCCAAGGACACCCCTCAGCACCATGACCGGGGTGTGAGGGCCAGGCACACCTTCAGTGCCGACCCGGAGTGTGAGGCCGGGCACCCCTCAGTGCCATGACCCGGAGTGAAGCTGGGCACCCCTTCAGTGAGCATGACCCGGGGTGTGAGGGCCGAGCACCCCGCTCAGTGACTGGCCAGGGTTGAGGGCCGGGCAGCCCTCAGCACCATGACCCAGGGTGTGAGGCCGGGCACCCTTTCGTACTATGACCCAGGGGTGTGAGGGCCGGGCACTCCTTCAGTGTCACAGATGGGTTGTGAGGGCCAGGCACCCTTTCCAGTGCCATGGGGTGAGGCGGAGCAGTGCTGCGAACCAGGGTGTGAGGGGCAGGCACCACTGTGCACCATGAATCAGGGGTGTGAGGCCGGGCACCCCTTCAGCACCATGACCCGTGCTGAGTGCCGGGCAATCGAGCGCCATGGCCCGGGATGTGAGGCAGGACAGCCTTTCAGTGGCATGACCTGGGGTGTGACGGCGGGCACCCCGCTCAGTGACATGACCCGGGGTGTGAGGCCAGGCACCTTCAATTCTCATGACTCAGGGGTGTGAGGATGGGCACCCCTTGACCAAACATGACCAGGGGTGTGAGGCCAGGCACCCTTTCAGTGGCATGACCCGAGGTGTGAGGGCGGGCACCTCAGCACCATGACCCCGGGGTATGGTGAACACCCCATGGTGGCCTTATTTGGGGTGTGAGGCCAGGCACCCTTTCAGTGACCTGACCCAGGGGTGTGAGGCCGGTCACCCCTCCAACAGGCCAGGGGGGTGTGGGGGCCGAGGCACCCCTTTGGTGCTATGACCCGGGGTGTGATTGCGGGAAGCACTTACGTACATGACCAGGGTGTGAGGCAGGGCAAACTGTCTGCAGCCCGGGGTGTGAGGCCAGGCTCCCTTCAGTGCCATGACCGGGTGTAAGGCCTGGGCACCCCTCCAGTGTGGGCCTGACCAAGGTGTGAGGACCAGGCACCCGTTCAGTGCCATGGAGTGGGAGTGTGATGTCAGGCTGCTTCCTCCGCCTGACCCACGGTATGTGAGGGCAGGGGCAACCCTCCAGCAACATGGCCCGGGGTGGCTGAGGGCCAGGCTCCCTTTCAGTGACATTACCCGGGGTGTGAGGGCGGGCACCCCTCAGCACCATGGCCCTGGGAGGCCGGGCACCCCCTTCAGTGTCATTTACTGAGGGTGTGTCAGGGCCTGACCCTCCCTCCACCCTGTACCTGTGGTGTGAGGGGCCAGGCACCCCTTTCAGTGCCATGATTCAGGGGGAGTGTGATGGCGGGCACCTTCAGCTCCATGACCCGGTATCTGTTGGGCCAGTTCCCTCAACACCCATAGCCGGGGTGTGAGGCCCGGGCACCCCTCCAGCACCATGGCCGGGGTGTGAGGGCCAGGCACCCCGCCATGACCACGGGGTGTGAGGGCGGAACACCTTTTTCAGTCACCATGACCTGGAGTGTGAGACCGGGCTCGATTTCAGTGACATGTGAATCGGGTGTGAGCGCCAGGCACCCCTCCAGCCTGCTGACCAGGGTGGGGGCCGGGCACCCCTTCAGTGCTATCACCCGGGGGTGAGGGGCCGGAGCACCCTTTCAGTGACATGACCCGGGGTGTGAGGCCGTGCACCACTTCAATGACACTTGACACTGAGTGTGTGGGCCGGGCACCCTTTCAGTGCCATGACCCAGTGTGTGAGGTCAGTCCTCCTTCCAGTGCCATGACCCGGGGGTGTGAGGCTGGGCACCTTAACCCATGACCGGGGTGTGAGGCGAGCCTTCAGCTCAAGCAGCCCGTGGTGTGGGCCGTACATACACCCAAGATACCATGGCCAGGGGTGGGACGGCCGGGCACACATATCAGTGCCATGACCGGGGTGTGAGGGTGGGCAACCCCTTCAGTGACATGACCGAGGCGTCAGGGCAGGCGCCCCATCAGTGCCATGAGCCAGGTGTGAGGCAGGCAGCCCTCTAGTGCCGTAAGCGATGTGAGGCCAGGCACCTACAGAAACATGAACTTGGGGTGTGAGGCTGGCGCTGCCCTTCCCACATATTGCAGGTGTGAGGACGGGCATCCTTTCAGTGTCATGAATCGGGGTGTAATGGCCGGGCTTCCTTCAGCTCCAATGACGTGGTGTGAGGACCGGGGCAGCTTCAACCCCATGACCGGATGGTGAGGGCCAGGCACACTAGGTCCATGACCAGGGTGAGCACCGTTGCCCCTTCAGTGGCCCTTGACCGGGGTGCTGAGTGCCGGGCACTATTTCAGTGCCATAAAATGGGGTGTGATGGCGGGCACCAATCCAGCACCACTTGGCCGGGTGCAGGACACCTTCCTTTTCATGACCCAGGGTGTGAACCAGGCACCCCTTCAGTGCCATGACCAGTGCTGAGCTAGGCACCCCTCAGCACCATGACTTAGGGTGTGAGGCAGGCACCCAGCCAAATGCCGGCCCAGGGTGTGAGGCCAGGCACCCTTCAGTGACACTTGACCCGGGGTGTGAGCCCAGGCACCCTCAGCACCTGCCCAGAGTGTGAGAGCTGGCCACCCCTTCGGCCTGACCCGGGGTGTGAGGGCCGGGCACCCCTTTCAGTGAGCATGACCCGGGGTGTGAGGGGCCAGGCACCTCCAGCACCATGAACCGGGGTGTGAGGGCCAGGCACCCCTTCAGTACTATGACCCGGGTGGGGGCGGGCACTCCTTCAGTGTCACGAATCAGGGGTGTGAGGGCCAGGCACCTTTCAGTGCCATGAAATGGGGGTGTGAGGGCCAGGCACCCCTACAGTGCTGCGAACCGGGGTGTGAGGGGCCAGGCACCTTTCAATGCTATGAGATCAGGGTGTGAGGCCAGGCACCCCTTCAGCACCATGACCCGTGGTGTGAGTGCAGGCGCAGCAGTGCCATGACGTGGATTGGCAAGCTGGGCACCCCTTCAATGGCGTGACCGGGGTGTGAGGGCGGGCACCCCTTCAGTGCCATGACCCGGGCTGTGAGGGCCAGGCCACCCCTTCAGTGTCACGAATCGGGAGTGAGGCCAGGCCTCGGTGCTGCATGAGAGCAGGGTGTGATGGCAGGGCAATCCAGCACCATGGCCCTGGGTGTGAGGGCGGACGCCTCCAGCACCATGGCCAGGGTGAGGCCAGGCACCCCTTCAGTGCATGACCCGGAGTGTGAGAGCTGGGCACCTCCAGCACATGACTTGGGGTGTGAGGGCCAGGCACCTTGGTGCCCCGCCTGACCCGGGGGTGTGAGGGCCCAGGCACCCCTTCAGCGTGGTATGACCAGCCCGGGGTGTGAGGCCGGGCACCCTCAGTCTGCCATGACCCGGAGTGTGAGAGCTGGGCACCCCTTGTTAACCTGACCCGGGTGTGAGGCCAGGCACCTTTCAGTGACGCGGCTGGGTTGTGAGGGCGGGCACCCCTCCAGCACCATGACCGCAGGGGTGTGAGGGCCGGGCACCCTTTCCAGTACCTGACCCAGGGTGTGAGGCTGGGCACTCCTTCAGTGTCACCACAGATCAGGGGTGTGAGGGCCGGGCACCCCTTTCAGTGCCATGAAATGGGAATTGAGGGCCAGGCACCCCTACAGTCTTTGCAGGCTTCGAGATGTGAGGGCCAGGCACCCTCGATGCATGAATCGGGGTGTGAGGGCCAGTCACCCTTCAGCACCATGACCCGTGGTATGAGTGCCCGGGCGCAATCGAGCACCATGGCCGGGATGTTTGGCTGGACATCCTTTCAGTGACATGACCTGGGGTGTGACGGCTGGGCACCCCTTCAGTGACATGACCAGGGGTGTGAGCCAGGCACCTTGGTCACCATGACCCAGGGTGTGAGGATGGGCACCCCTTCAGTGACATGACCCGGGGTGTGAGGGCGGGCTGCTCAGTGACATGACCAGGTGTGAGGGCCGGGCACCCCTCCAACACCATGACCCGGGGTATGAGGTCGGGCACCCCTCAGTGAGGCATGACCGGGTGAGGCAGACACCCTGTTGACATGACCCATTTGTGTGAGGCCGGTCACCCCTCCAGCACCATGACCGGGGTGCTGAGGGGCCAGGCACCTTTAGTGCTATGACCGGGGTGTGATTGCGGGCACCACTTTGATACATGACCAGGGGAGTGTTATGGCGGGCAAACCTTCAGTGCCATGACCCGCGGTGTGAGGGCCGGGCACACTTCAGTGACATGGCTTGGGGTGTGAGGGCTGGGCAGCGCTGGTGACATGACCCGGGGTGTGAGGCGACCAGGGGTGTGAGGGCCGGGCAAGCCTTCCGTGCCATGACCCAGGGGGTGTGAGGGCCGGGCACCACTTCAGTGACCATGACCCGGGGTGTGAGGGCTGGGCAACCAGCTAGTGACATGACCCGGGGTGTGAGGCCGGGCACCCCATCAGCACCATGACCCCGTGGTGTGAGGCCGGGCACCGCCAGCTCCATGACCTGGGGTGAAAGGGCAGGGACCCCTTCAGTGCCATGACCCGGGTGTGAGAGCTGGGCACCCCTCAGCACCAGAGGGGGGTGTGAGGCCAGGCACCTTAGTGCCATGACCCGGGGTGTGAGGGCCAGGCACCCCTTCAGTGTCATGAATCAGGGGTGTTGGGGCCAGGCACCCTTTCAGTGCAGTGAAGCAGGGTGTGAGGGCCAGGCACCCCTTCAGTGTCATGACACGGGTGTGTCAGGGCCTGACACCCCTCCAGCTCCATGGCCCGGGGTGTGAGGCCAGGCACCCCTTCAGTGCCATGACCCGGGGTATGAGGGCCGGGCACCCCTAGTGCCATGAAACGAGGCACCATTTCAGTGTCAGGGCGAATCGGGGAGTGAGGGCTGGCACCTTTCAGTGCCATGAAACAGGGTGCATGGCCGGGGCACCAATCCAGCACCATGGCCCGGGGGTGTGGAGGGCCGGACACCCCCTTCAGCACCATGACCTGGGGTGTGAGGGCCAGGCACCCCTTCAGTGCCATGACCCGGAGTGTGAGAGCGGGGCACCCTCCAGCACCATGGACTTGGGGGTGGAGGGCTGGGCACCCCTTTAGCGGCTAAGGACCCGGGGTGAAGGCTTTGGTCACCACTGCAGCACCATGACCCTGGATGTGAGGGCCAGGCACTCCCCTTCAGTGCCATGACTGGGTATGAGGGTCGGGCACCCCTTCAGTGACATGACCCGGGTGTGAGGCCGGGCACTCCTTTCAGTGACATGAGACCCGGGGTGTGAAGGCTGTCACCTCCAGCACCATGACCCGGGTATGAGGGCCGGCACCCCTTTAGTGCTATGACCCGTGTGATTAAGCGGGCACCACTTTGGATGTGACACATGACCAGGGGTGTGAGGGCTGGGCAGCCCTTTAGTGACATGACCTGGGTGAGGGCTGGCTCCTCAGTGCCATGACCTGGGTAAGGCCTGGGCACCTTTTCAGTGACATGGACTAAAGGTGCAGAGGACTGGCACCTGTTCAGTGCCAAGAATCGGGGGGTGTGATGTCCGACACCCTTCATCTCCATGACCCGTATGAGGGCCGGGCACCCCTCCTGGCACTATGGCCTGGGGTGTGGAGGGCTGGGCACCCTTTCAGTGACATTACCGGGGTGTGAGGCCAGGCACCCCTCCAGCACTATGGCCTAAGGAGGCCTGGGCACCCCTTCAGTGTCATTACTAGGGTGTGTCAGGCCTGACACCCCTCCAGCACCATGGCCCGGTGGTGAGGGCCGGGCACCCTTTCAGTGCTATGATTCGGGGGTGATGGGCTGGGCACCCCTTCAGCTCCACATCTGCATGTTTAGCCGGGCACCCCTCCAGCACCATGTGGCCCGGGGTGTGATGGTCTGGGCACCCTCCAGCACCATGGCCCGGGGTGGAGGGCCGGCACCCCTTCACATGACACGGGTGTGAGGGCTGGCACCTTTCAGTGCCATGACCTGGGGTGTGAGGACCGGCCTGATTTCAGTGACATGGACTGGGTGTGAGTGCTGGCACCCCTCCAGCACCATGACCCGGGGGTGGCGAGGGCCGGGCACCTTCAGTGCTATCAACCGGGAGTGAGGGCTGGGCACTCTTTTCAGTGACATGACCTGGGGTGTGAGGGTCAGGCACCACTTCAATGACATGACACTGAGTGTGTGGGCTGGGCACCCTTTCAGTGCCATGACCCGTGTGAGGGTCGGTCACCTTCAGGGTGCTATGACCTGGGGTGTGTGGAGGCTGGGCACCCCTTCAGCCCCATGAGACCCGATGAGGGCAGGGACCTTCAGCTCCATGACCTGTGGTGTGTGGGCTGTGCATACCTTCAGTGCCATGGCCAGGGTGGATTTGGCTGGGCACCGCATCAGTGCTATAAGCAAGGACCCGGGGTGTGAGGGCCGGGCAACCCTTCAGACATGAGAGACCTGAGGCGTTGTGGGCAGGCCCTTCAGTGCCATGAGCCGGGGTGTGAGGCTGGGCAGCCCTCTAGTGCCATGGTGAAACGGGGTGTGGAGGGCTGGCACCCCTACAGAGCTATGAACTGGTGAGGGCCGGGCACCCCTTCAGTGACGTGACCTGGGGTGTGGGAGGCTGGGCACCCTCCAGTGCCATGACCCGGGAGTGTGAGAGCTGCACCCCTCTCACAGTGACATGACCCGGGTGTGAGGGCTGGGCACCTTTCAGTGACATGACCTGGCCAGGCCGGGCACCCTCCAGCACCATCACCCGGTGTGAGGGCCGGCACCCTTTCAGTACTATGACCCGGGGTGTGGGGAGGGCCGGGCACTCCTTCAGTGTCACGAATGGGGTGTGAGGGCTGGCACCTTTCAGTGCCATGAAATGGGGTGTGGAGGGCTGGCACCCCTACAGTGCTGGGTGAACTGGTGTGAGGGCCGGGCACCCTTTCAATGCCAAGTGAATCGGGGTGGTGAGGGCCGGCACCCCTTCAGCACCATGACCCGCGGGTATGAGTGCCGGGCACCACCGAGCACCATGGCCCGGATAGCTGGGCTGGACACCCTTTCAGTGACATGACCTGGGTGTGACGGCTGGCACCGCTTCAATGACATGACCCGGGGTGAGGGGCCAGGCACCCCTTCAGTGCCATGACCCAGGGTGTGAGGGATGGGCACTCTTCAGCAGACATGACCTGGGGTGTGAGGGCTGGCACCCTTTTCAGGGTGACATGACCCCGGGGT
>NW_024745747.1:0-22029 GCF_018991925.1 Homarus americanus
TGACAATGTCCCCTGATCGAGTATAACAAAGCCCCCTGATCGAGTATGACAAAGTCCCCTGATCAAGAATAAAAAAGCCCCCTGGTCGAGTATAACAATGTCCCCTGATCGAGTATAACAAAGTCCCCTGGTCTAGTATAACAAAGGCCCCTAATCGAGTATAACGAAGTCCCCTGATTGAGTATAACAAAGTCCCCTCATCAAGTATAACAAAGTACTCTGGATGAGTATAACAAAGTCCCCTGTTCGAGTATAACATATCCCCTGATCGAGTATAACAAAGTCCTCTGGTCGAGTATAAGAAAGGCCCCTGGTTGAGTATTACAAAGTCCACTGATCAAGTATAACATATCCCCTGATTGAGTATAACAAAGTCCTCTGTTCGAGTATAAAAAAGTCCCCTCATCGAGTATAACAAAGTCCCCTGATGGAGTATAACAAAGTCCCCTCATCGAGTATAACAAAGGCCCCTCATCGAGTATAACAAAGTCCATTGGTCAAGTATAAAAAAGTTCCACGGTCGAGTATAACAAATTCCCTGATCGAGTATAAGAATGTCCCCTGGTCGAGTATAGCAAAGTCCCCTGATCGAGTATAACAAAGTCTCCTGATCGAGTATAACAAAGTCCCCTAATCGATTATAACAAAGCCCCCTGCTCGAGTATAACAAAGTCCCCTGGTCGAGTATAGCAAAGTCCCTTGATCGAGTATAACAAAGCCTCCTGATCGAGTATAACAAAGTCCCCTGATCGAGTATAGCAAAGCCCCCTGCTCGAGTATACTAAAGTCCCCTGATCGAGTCCAAAACAGACCTCTAATCGAGTATAACAAAGTCCCTTGTTCTAGTAAACAAAGGCCCTTGATCGAGTATAACAAAGGCCCCTCATCGATTATAAGAAAGTCCCCTAATCGAGTATAACAAAGCCGCCTAATCGAGTATAACAAAGACCCCTGGTCGAGTATAACAAAGTCCCCTGTTCGAGTCTAAAAAAGTCCCCTTATCGAGTAAAACAAATTCCCCTTATCGAGTATAACAAATTCCTCTTATCGAGTATAACAACTCCCTAATCGAGTATAACAAAGGCTTCTGGTCTAGTATAACAAAGCCCCCTCATCGAGTATAAGAAAGGCCCCTAATCGAGTATAACAAAGTCCCCTGATTAAGTATAACAAAGACCTCTGGTTGAGTATAACAAAGTCCCCTGATCGAGTATAACATATCCCCTGATCGAGTATATCAAAGTCCTCTGGTCGAGTATAAAAAAGTCCCCTGATCGCGTTTAACAAAGTCCCCTGGTCGTGTATACCAAACTCCCCTGATCGAGTATAACAAAGGCCCCTTATTGAGTATAACAAAGTCCATTGGTCAAGTATAAAAAAGTCCCCTGGTCGATTATAAGAAAGTTCCCTAATCGTATATAACAAATTCCTCTGGTCGAGTATAAAAAGTCTCCTGATCGAGTATACCAAAGTCCCCTGATCGAGTATAACACAGGCCCCTCATCGAGTATAACAAAGTCCAGCAGTCAAGTATAAAAAAGTCCCCTGGTCCAGAATAATAAAGTCCCCTGATCGAGTATAACATATCCCTTGATCGAGTATAACAACGTCTCCTGGCCCAGTTTAATAAAGTCCCTAGATCGAGCATAACAGAGTCCCCTAATCGATTATAACAAATTCCCCTGGTCGAGTATAAAAAAGTTCCCTAATCGTATATAACAAAGTCCTCTGGTCGAGTATAAAAAGTCCCCTGATCGAGTATACCAAAGTCCCCTGATCGAGTCCTGATCGAGTATAACAAAGTCCCCTAATCGAGTATAACAAAGCCCCCTGGACGAGTATAACAAAGACCCCTGATCGAGTTTAACAAAGTCCCCTGATCGAGTATAGCAAAGTCCCCTGGTTGAGTATAACAAAGTCCCATTGGTCGAGTATAACAAAGTCCCTTGATCGAGTATAACATATCCCCTGATCGAGTATTACCAAGTCTCCTGGCCAAGTATAACAAAGTCCCCAAATCGAGCATAACAAAGTCCCCTGATCGAGTATAACAAAGTCCCTTGATCGAGTATAACAAAGCCCCCTGGACGAGTATAACAAAGACCACTGATCGAGTATAACAAAGTCCCCTGATCGAGTATAACAAAGGCCCCTCGTCGAGTATAACAAAGTCCTCTGATCGAGTATAACAAAGTCCCCTGATCGAGTATAACATATCACCTAATCGAGTATAACAAAGTCCCCTCATCGAGTATAACAAAGTCCCCTGGTCCAGTATAAATAAGTCCCCTGATCGAGAATAACATATCCCCTGATCGAGTTTAACAAAGTCCCCTGATCGAGTATAACAAAGTCCCCTGGTTGAGTATAACAAAGTCCCATTGATCGAGTATACAAAAGTCCCGTGGCCTAGTATAACAAAGTCCCAGATCGAGCATAACTAAGTCCCCTGATCGATTATAACAAAGCCCCCTGGTAGAGTATAGCAAAGGGCCCTGATCGAGTAAGACAAAGTCCCCTGATCGAGTATAACAAAGTCCCCTAATCGAGTATAACAAAGCCCCCTGGACGAGTATAACAAAGTTCCCTGATCGGGTATAAAAAAGTATCATGATCGAGTATAACAAAGTACCCTGGTCCAGTATAACAAAGTCCCCTGATCGAGTATTACAAAGTCTCCTGGCCATGTATAACAAAGTCCCCAGATCGAGCATAACAAAGTCCCCTGATCGTTTATAACAAAGTCCCCAGGTCGAGTATAACAAAGGCCCTGATCGAGTATAACAAAGTCCTTAGGTCGAGTATAACAAAGTCCCTTGATCGCGTATAACAAAGTCCCCTGGTCGTGTATAACAAAGTCCCCTGATCGAGTATAACAAAGGCACCTCATTGAGTATAACAAAGTCCATTGGTCAAGTATATAAAAGTCCCCTGGTCGAGTATAATAAAGTCCCCTGGTCGACTATAGCAAAGTCCCCTGGTCGAGTATAACATATCCTCTCATGGAGTATAACAAAGGCCCCTAATCGAGTATAACAAAGTCCCCAGATCGAGTATAACAAAGTCCCCTAATCGAGTATAACAAAGTCCCCTGTTTGAGTATAACAAAGTCCCAGATCGAGTATAACAAAGCCCCCTGGACGAGTATAACAAAGACCCCTGATCGAGTTTAACAAAGTCCCCTGATCGAGTATAACAAAGTCCCCTGGTTGAGTATAACAAAGTCCCATTGGTCGAGTATATAAAAGTCCCCTGGCCCAGTATAACAAAGTCCCAGATCGAGCATAACAAAGTCCCCTGATCGATTATAACAAAGTCCCCTGGTCGAGTATAGCAAAGGGACCTGATCGAGTAAGACAAAGTCCCCTGATCGAGTATAACAAATTCCCCTAATCAATTATAACAAAGCCCCCATGGACGAGTATAACAAAGTCCTCTGATCGAGTATAACATATCCCCTGATCGAGTATTACCAAGTCTCCTGGCCAAGTATAACAAAGTCCCCACATCGAGCATAACAAAGTCCCCTGATCGAGTATAACAAAGTCCCCTGATCGAGTATAACAAAGCCCCCTGGACGAGTATAACAAAGACCCCTGATCGAGTATAACAAAGTCCTCTGATCGAGTATAACAAAGTCCCCTGATCGAGTATAACATATCACCTAATCGAGTATAACAAAGTTCCCTCATCGAGTATAACAAAGTCCCCTGGTCCAGTATAAAAAAGTTCCCTGATCGAGTATAACATATCCCCTCATCGAGTATAACAAAGTCCCCTGATCGAGTATAACAAAGTCCCCTGGTTGAGTATAACAAAGTCCCATTGATCGAGTATACAAAAGTCCCCTGGCCCAGTATAACAAAGTCCCAGATCGAGCATAACTAAGTCCCCTGATCGATTATAACAAAGTCCCCTGGTAGAGTATAGCAAAGAGCCCTGATCGAGTAAGACAAAGTCCCCTGATCGAGTATAACAAATTCCCCTAATCGATTATAACAAAGCCCCCTGGACGAGTATAACAAAGTTCCCTGATCGAGTATAACAAAGTCCCATGATCGAGTATAACAAAGTCCCCTGGTCCAGTACAACAAAGTCCCCTGATCGAGTATAACATATCCCCTGATCGAGTATTACCAAGTCTCCTGGCCAAGTATAACAAAGTCCCCACATCGAGCATAACAAAGTCCCCTGATCGATTATAACAAAATCCCCTGGTCGAGTATAACAAAGGCCCTGATCGAGTAAGACAAAGTCCCCTGATCGAGTATAACAAAGCCCCTTGGACGAGTATAACAAAGACCCCTGATCGAGTATAACAAAGTCCCCTGATCGAGTATAACAAAGGCCCCTCGTCGAGTATAACAAAGTCCCCTTATTGAGTATAACAAAGTCCCTTGATCGAGTATAACAAAGGCCTCTGGTCGAGTATAACAAAGTCCCCTGATCGAGTTTAACAAGGTCCCCTGATCGAGTACAAAAAAGCCTCCTGGCCCAGTATAACAAAGTCCCCATATCGACCATAATAAAGTTCCCTGATCGAGTATAACAAAGTCCCCTGATCGAGTATAAAAAAGCCCCCTGATCGAGTATAACAAAGTCCCCTGTTCGAGTATAACAAAGTCCCAGTTCGAGCATAACAAAGTCCCCTGACCAATTATAACAAAGTCCACTGGTCGAGTATAGCAAAGGGCCCTGATCGAGTAAGACTAAGTCCCCTGATCGAGTATAACAAAGTCCCCAGATCGAGCATAACAAAGTCCCTCATCGATTATTACAAAGTCCCCTGATCGAGTATAACAAAGGCCTCTGGTCGAGTATAACAAAGTCCCCTGGTCGAGCATAACATAGTCCCCTGATCGATTATAACAAAGTCCCCTGACCGAGTTTAACAAATGCCTCTAGTCGAGTATAACAAAGTCCCCTAGTCGAGAATAACAAAGTCCCCTGATCCTAGTATAACAAAGCCCCCTCGATGAGTATAACAAAGTCCCCAGATCGAGCATAACAAAGTCCCCTGATCGATTATAACAAAGTCCCCTGGTCGAGTATAACAAAGGCCCCTAATCGAGTATAACAAATTCTGATCGAGTATAACAAAGTCCCTGATCGAGTATAACAAAGTCCCTGGTTGAGTATAACAAAGTCCCTGATCGGGTAAAACAAAGCCTCCTGATCGAGTATAACAAAGGCCCCTGATCGAGTATAATAAAGCCCCTGATCGAGTATAACAAAGTCCCTTGATCGAGTATAACAAAGGCCCTCGTCGAGTTTAACAAAGTCCCCATATCAAGTATAACAAAGTCCCCTGATCGAGTATAACAAAGTCCTCTGATTGAGTATAAATAAGTCCCTTATCGAGTATAACAAAGTCCCCTGACCGAGTATAACATAACCCCTGATCGAGTATAACAAAGTCCCGGTGGAGTATAACTAAGTCCACTGATCGAGTATAACATATCCCCTGATCGAGTACAACAAAGTCCCTGGTGCGGTATAACAAAGTCCCCTGATCGAGTATAACAAAGTATCCTGGTCGAGTATAACAAATTTTTCTAATCGAGTTTAACAAAGGCCCTGGTCTAGTATAACAAAGTCCCCAGATCGAGCATAACAAAGTCCCTGATCGATTAAAACAAAGTCCCCGGTCGAGTATAAGCAAAAGGGCCCTGATCGAATAAGACAAAGTCCCCTGATCGAGTATAAAAATGTCCCCTGGCCCAGTATAACAAAGTCCCCAGATCGAGCATAACAAAGTCGCCTGATCGATTATAAGAAAGTTCCCTGATCGAGTATAACAAAGGCCTCTCGTCGAGTATCACAATGTCCCCTGATCGAGTATAACAAAAGTCCAGTGATCGAGTATAATAAAGTCCCTTGATCGAGTATAAAAAAGTCCCCTGGTCCAGTATAACAAAGTCCCCTGATCGAGTACAAAAAAGTCACGCGGCCCTGTACAACAAAGTCCCCATATCGAGCATAACAAAGTCCCCTGATCGATTTAAACAAAGTCCCCTGGTCGAGTATAGCAGAGGGCCCTGATCGAGTAAGACAAAGTCCCCTCATCTAGTATAACAAAGTCCCCTGATCGAGTATAACAATGCCCCCTGGACGAGTATAACAAAGTCCCCTGGTCCAGTATATCAAAGTCCCCTGATCGAGTATAACAAAGGCCTCTGGTCGAGTATAACAAAGTCCCCTGGTCGAGAATAACAAAGTCCCCTGATCCTCGTATAACAAAGCCCCCTGGGCGAGTATAATAAAGTCCCCTGATCGAGTATAACAAAGTCCCCTGATCGAATATAACAAAGTCCCCTGGTCCAGTATAACAAAGTCCCCTGATCGAGTATAACATATCCCCTCATCGAGAATAACAACGTCTCCTGGCGCAGTATAACAAAGTCCAAGATCGAGCATAACAAAGCCCCCTGATCGATTATAACAAAGTCCCCTGGTCCAGTATAACAAAGTCCCTTGATCGAGTATAACATATCCCCTCATCGAGAATAACAACGTCTCCTGGCGCAGTATAGCAAAGTCCCCAGATCGAGCATAACAATGTCCATTGATCGAGAATAACAAAGTCTCCAGGCCCAGTATAACAAAGTCCCCAATTCGAGCATAACAAAGTCCCCTAATCGATTATAACAAAGTCCCCACACCGAGTATAACAAAGGCCTCTGGTCGAGTATAACAAAGTCCCGTGGTCGAGAATAACAAAGACCCCTGATCCTAGTATAACAAAGCCCCCTGGACGAGTATAACAAAGTCCCCTTGTCCAGTATAACAAAGTCCCCTGATCGAGTATAACAAAGGCCTCTGGTCGAGTATAAAAAAGTGTCCTGGTCGAGAATAACAAAGTCCCCTGATCCTAGTATAACAAAGCCCCCTGGACGAGTAAAACAAAGTCCTCTGATCGAGTATAATAAAGGCCCCTAATCGAATATAACAAAGTCCCCTAATCGAGTATAACAAAGTCCTCTGATCGAGTATAATAAAGTCCCCTGGTTAAGTATAACACAGTCCCCTGATCGAGTATAACTTATCCCCTGATTGAGTATAACAAAGTCCTCTGGTCGAGTATAAAAAAGTCCCCTGATCGCGTATAACAAAGTCCTCAGATAAAGCATAACAAAGTCCCCTGATCGATTATAACAAAGTCCCTGATCCTAGTATAACAAAGCCCTGGACGAGTATAACAAATTCCAATCGAGTATAACATTCTTTCGAGTATATCAAAGTCCCTGATCAAGTATAACAAAGTCCCCGATCGAGTATAACATATCCCATCATCGAGAATAACAACGTTTCCTGGTGCAGTATAACAAAGTCCCATGATCGAGTATAACAAACCCCTGGTCGAGTATAACAAAGTCCCCTGATCGAGTATAACATTACCCCTGATCGAGTATTACAAAGTCTCCTTGCCCAGTATAACAAAGTCCCCAGATCGAGCATAACAAAGTCCTCTGATCGATTAAAACAAAGTCCCTTATCGAGTATAACAAAGTCCCCTAATCGAGTATAACAAAGGCCCCTGGTCGAGTATAACAAAGTCTCCTGGTTGAGTATAACAAAGTCCCCAGATCAAGTATAACATATCCCTGATTGAGTATAACAAAGTCCTCTGGTCGAGTATAAAAAGTCCCTGATCGAGTATAACAATGCCCCATAGTCGAGTTTAACAAAGTCCCTCATCGAGGTTAAACAAAGGCCTCATCGAGTATAACAAAGTCCCTGTCGAGAATAACAAAGACCCCTGATCCTAGTAAACAAAGCCCCTGGACGAGTATAACAAAGTCCCTGGTCCAGCATACCAAAGTCCCCTGATCGAGTGTAACAAAGGCCTCTGGTCGAGTATAACAAAGTCCCCAATCGAGTATAACAGTCCCTGTTCGAGTATATCAAAGTCCCTGTCCAGTATAACAAATCCCCTGATCGAGTATAACATATCCCATCATCGAGAATAACACTTTTCCTGGTGCAGTATAACAAAGTCCATGATCGAGTATAACAAACTCCCTGGTCGAGAGTATAACAAAGTCCCTGATCGAGTATAACATTACCCTGATCAGGTATTACAAAGTCTCCTTGCCCAGTATAACAAGTCCCCAGATCGAGCATAACAAAAGTCCTCTGATCGATTAAAACAAAGTCCCCTTATCACGAGTATAACAAGTCCCTAATCGAGGTATAACAAAGGCCCTGGTCAGAGTATAACAAAAGTCTCCTGGTTGAGTATAACAAAGTCCCCAGATCAAGTATAACATATCCTGATTGAGTATAACAAGTCCTCTGGTCGAGTATAAAAAGTCCCTGATCGAGTATAACAATGCCCCCATAGTCGGGTTTAACAAAGTCCCCTCATCGAGGTTAACAAAAGGCTCCTCATCGAGTATAACAAAGTCCACTAGTCAAGAATAAAAAGTTCCTGGTCAGAGTATAACAAAGTCCCTGATCTAGTATAACAAAAGGCCCTGATCGAGTATAACAAAGGCCCTCATCAAGTATAAGAAAGTCACCTGATCGAGTATAACAAAGCCGCCTAATCGGGTATAACAAAGTCCCTGGTCGAGTATAACATATCCCTGATCGAGTATAACAAAGTCCCTGGTGGAGTATAACAAAAGTCCCTGGTCGAGTATAACAAAGTTTTCTGATCGAGAACAAACAAAGGCCCTGGTCGAGTATAACAAAGTCCTCTGATCCAAGTATAACAAAGTCCCTGTTCGAGTATAACAAAGTCCTCTGTTCGAGTATAACATATCTCCTGATCGAGTATAACAAAAGTCCTCTGGTCGAGTATAACAAGGTTTTCTAATCGAGCATAACAAAAGGTCCCTGGTTGAGTATACAAAAAACCATTGGTTAAGTATAATAAAGTCCCTGGTTCGAGTATAACAAAGTTCCTAATCGAATATAACAAAGTCCTCTGGTCGAGTATAACAAAAGTCCCTTGATCGTGTATAACAAAGTCCCTGGTCGAGTATAACAAGTCCCTGATCCAAGTATAACAAAGCCTCCTGATCGAGTATAACAAAGTCCCTGATCCAGATATAAGGCCCCTGCTCGAGTATAAGAAAGTCCCTGATCGAGTATAACAAAGTCTCCTCATCGAGTATAATAAAGGCCCTCATCGGGTCAAAAAGGCCCCTAATCGGTATAACAAATTCCCTTATCGAGTATAACAAAGTTCCCTTATCGAGTATAACAAAACCCCTCATCAAGTATAACAAAGGCCCCTAATCGGTATAATAAAGTCCCTGATTGAGAATAACAAAGTCCCTCATTGAGTATAACAAAGTCCTCTGGTTGAGTATAACAAGTCCCTGATCGAGAATAACATATCCTCTGATCGAGTATAACAAAGTCCTCTGGTCGAGTATAAAAAGATCCCTGATCGCGTATAACAAAGTCCCTGGTCGTGTATAACAAAATCCCCTGATCGAGTATTACAAAGCCCCTCATTGAGTGTAACAAAGTCCATTGGTCAAGTATAAAAAGTCCTGGTTCGAGTATAACAAAGTTCCCTAATCGAATATAACAAAGTCCTCTGGTCGAGTATAAAGTCCCTGATCCGAGTATACCAAAAGTCCTTGATCGTGTATAACAAAGTCCCTGGTCGAGTATAACAAAGTCCCCTGATCAAGTATAACAAAAGCCTCCTGATCAGGTATAACAAAGTCCCCTGATCGAATAAAACAACCTCCCTTCTCGAGTAAAAAGAAAGTCCCTGATCGAGTATAACAAAGTCTCCTCATCGAGTATAATAAAGGCCCCACATCGAGTCCAAAAAGGCCCTAATCGAGTTAAACAAATTCCCCTTATCGAGTATAACAAAGTCCCCTTATCGAGTATATCAAAGTCTCCTGATCGAGTATAACAAAGGCCTCTGGTCCAGTATAACAAAGTCCCCTGGTCGAGTATAACAAAGTCCCCTGATCGAGTATAACATTACCCCTGATCGAGTATTACAAAGTCTCCTTGCCCAGTATAACAAAGTCCCCAGATCGAGCATAACAACAAAGTCCTCTGATCGATTAAAACAAAGTCCCCTTATCGAGTATAAAACAAAGTCCCTAATCGAGTATAACAGCGCCCCTGGTCAGTATAACAAAGTCTCCTGGTTGAGTATAACAAAGTCCCCAGATCAAGTATAACATATCCCTGATTGAGTATAACAAAGCTCTGGTCGAGTATAAAAAAGTCCCCTGATCGAGATATAACAATGCCCCATAGTCGAGTTTAACAAAGTCCCCTCATCGAGGTTAAACAAAGGCCTCAGCGAGTATAACAAAGTCCACTAGTCAAGAATAAAAAGTTCGTCAAGTATAACAAAGTCCCCTGATCTAGAACAAAGGCCCTGATCGAGTATAACAAAGGCCCTCATCAAGTATAAGAAAGTCACCTGATCGAGTATAACAAAGCCTAATCGAGTATAACAAATCCCCTGGTCGAGTATAACATATCCCTGATCGAGTAACAAAGTCCCTGGTGGAGTATAACAAAGTCCCTGGTCGAGTATAACAAAGTTTTACTATAACCAAAGGCCCTGGTCGAGTATAACAAAGTCCTTTGATCAAGTATAACAAAGTCCCTGTTCGAGTATAACAGTCCTCTGTTCGAGTATAACATATCTCCTGATCGAGTATAACAAAGTCCTCTGGTCGAGTATAACAAAGTTTTCTAATCGAGCATAACAAAGGTCCCTGGTTATATAACAAAACCATTGGTTAAGTATAATAAAGTCCCTGGTTCGAGTATAAACAAAGTTCCCAATCGAATATAACAAAGTCCTCTGGGAGTATAACAAAGTCCCTTGATCGTGTATAACAAAGTCCCTGGTCGAGTATAACAAAGTCCCCTGATCAAGTATAACAAAGCCTCCTCATCGATTATAACAAAGTCCCCTGATCGAATAATAAGAAAGCCCCTCGAGTATAAGAAAGTCCCTGATCGAGTATAACAAAGTCTCCTCATCGAGATAATAAAGGCCCCTCATCGAGTCCAAAAAGGCCCCAATCGAGTATAACAAATTCCCTTATCGAGTATAACAAAGTCGCCACACCGAGTATAACAAAGGCCTCTGGTCGAGTATAACAATGTCCCTGTCGAGAATAACAAAAAGGACCCTGATCCTAGTAAAAACAAAGCCCCTGGACGAGTATAACAAAGTCCCCTGGTCCAGCATACCAAAGTCCCCTGATCGAGTGTAACAAAGGCCTCTGGTCGAGTATAACAAAGTCCCCAATCGAGTATAACAGTCCCCTGTTCGAGTATATCAAAGTCCCCTGGTCCAGTATAACAAAGTCCCCTGATCGAGTATAACATATCCCATCATCGAGAATAACAACGTCTCCTGGCGCAGTATAACAAAGTCCCCAGAACGAGCATAAGAAAGTCCCCTGATCGATTATAACAGCCCCTGGACGAGTATAACAAAGTTTCCTGATCGAGTATAACAAAGTTCCATGATCGAGTATAACAAACTCCCCTGGTCCAGTATAACAAAGTCCCCTGATCGATTATAACAAAGTCCCCTGGTCGAGTATAACAAAGGCCTTGATCGAGTAAGACAAAGTCCCCTGATTGAGTATAACAAAGTCCCCTGATCGAGTATAACAAAGCCCCCTGGACGAGTATAACAAGACCCGTATCGAGGTAACAAAGTCCGCTGATCGAGTATAACATATCCCCTGATCGAATATAACAAAGTCACCTGATCGAGTATAACATATCCCGTCATCGTGAATAACAACGTCTCCTGGCGCAGTATAACAAAGTTCCCAGATCGAGCATAACAAAGTCCCCTCATCGATTATAACAAAGCCCCCTGGACGAGTATAACAAAGTCCCCTAATCGAGTATAACAAAGTCCCCTGATCGAGTATAACAAAGTGCCTGATCGAGTATAACAAAAGTACTCTGGTCGAGTATAACAAAGTCCCTGAATAGGTAACAAAGTTCCCTGGCTCAGTATAACAAAGTCCCCTGATCGAGTATAACATCTCCTCATCGTGAATAACAACGTCTCCTTGCGCAGTATAACAAAGTCCCCAGATTGAGCATAACAAAGTCCCTGATCAATTATAACAAAGCCCCCCTGGACGAGTATAACAAAGTCCCTGATCGAGCATAACAAAGTCCCTTGATCGAGGTATAACAAAGTCTCCTGGTCGGTATAACAAAGTCCGGGATTGAGTATAACATATCCCTGATCAAGTATAACAAAAGTACTCTGGTCGAGTATAACAAAGTCCCCTGATCCGATATAACAAAGTCCCCTGGTCAGATATAACAAAGTCCCCTGATCGAAGTATAACAAAAGCCCCTCTCGAGTATAGCAAAGACCTTTGGACAATAATAGGAATGTCTACTGATCGAGTATAACAAAGTCCCTGGTCGAGTATGACAAAGTCCCTGATCAAGTAAAAAAGTCCCTGGTTCCAGTATGACAAAGTCCTAGAGAGTATAACAAGTCCTCTGATCGAGTATAATAAAGGCCCTAATCGAATATAACAAAGTCCCTGATGGAGTATAACAAAGTCCTCTGATCGAGTATAATAAAGTCCCTGGTTGAGTATAACAAAGTCCCTGATCGAATGTAACATATCGCCTGATTGAGTATAACAAAGTCATCTGGTGAGTATAAAAAGTCGCCTGATGCATATAACAAAGTCCTGGTGAGTATAACAAGTCCTCTGGTCGAGCTTAAAGTCCTGGTCCGAGCAAAAAATGTCCACCGATCGCACATAAAAAAGTCACCAGTACAGTATAACAAAGTCCCCTGATCAGAGTATAACAAAGGCACTCATCAGGTATAGCAAAAGTCCATTGGAAAATTATAGGAAAATCTACTGATCCAGAGTATAACAAAGTCCCCCGATCGAAGTACAACAAAAGGCCTCTCGTCAGGTAGAAAAAGTCCCCCTAATCAAAGTATAAAATAGTTCTCTGGTTAGAGTACAACAAAAGTCCCTTAATAGAGAAATATAACAAAGTCCCCTGATCGAGGTATAACAAAAGTCCCCCTAGTCCAGTACAACAAAAATCCCCGGATCAGGTATAACAAAAGTCCCCTGGTCAAGTATAGCAAAAGTCCCTGATCGATATAACAAAGACACCTCCCATCCGGATAGCAAAGCCCATTGGACAATTATACGAAAGTCGACGACGGTATAACAAAAGACCCCGATCGTTATAACAAAGGCCTCTGGTCGAGTATGACAAAATCCCCTGATCAAAAACAAAAAAAGTCCCTGGTTAAGGTATAACAAAGTCCTTAATAGAGAATAAAAAGTCCCTAGTCCAGTATAACAAAATTCCTCTGATAAAGGTATAATAAAGGCCCTGGTTGAGTATAACAAAGTCCCCTGATAAAGTATAACATCTGATTGAGTATAACAAAGTCCACTCTGTTCGAGTATAAAGTCCTTGTCGCACTTAACAAAAGTCCCTGGTCGAGTACAACAAAAAGTCCTCTGATCGACTATACAAAGGCCCCTCATTGAGTTTAACAAAGTCCATTGGTCAAAGTATAAAAAAGTCCCTAGTCGAGTATAACAGTCCCTGATCGAGTATAAGAAGTCCCTGGTCGAGAGTATAGCAAAGTCTCCAATTAAAGTATACAAAAAGCCCCTCATCAATATAACAAGGCCCTAATAGATATAACAAAAGTCCCTGATCGAGAAAACAAAAGTCCCGATCGAGAAACAAAAGTCCTATTTGAGTATAACAAAGTCCCTGACTATAAAACAAAGCACCCTCATCGAAGTATAACAAAAGCACCTGATCGAATATAATAAAGCCCCTGATCCAAGTATAACAAAGTCAACTGATCCGAGAAAAACAAATTCCCATCGAGTATAAGAAAGGCCCCTGATCGAGAATAAAAAGTCCCTTGATCGAGTATAACAAAGCCCCTCACCAAGTTTAACAAAAGGCCAATATCAAGTATAACAAAGTCTCTAATCGATTATAAGAAAAGTCCCCTGATCGTGTATAACAAAGTCCCTGATCTCGAGTATAAAAAGTCCATTGATCGAGTATAAAAAGTCCCTTTAATATAACAAATCTCCCAGATCGAGCATAACAAGTCCCTGATCGATTAACAAGTCCCCGGTCGAGTATAGCAAAGGACCCTGATCAGGTAAGACAAAGTCCGCTGATCGAGTATAACAAAGTCCTCTGATCGAGAATAACAAAGCCCCTGGACGAGTATAACAAAGTTTCTGATCGAGTATAACAAAGTCCCATGATCGGGTATAACAAAGTCCCTGGTCCAGTATAAAGTCCCCTGATCGAGTATAACATTACCCCTGATCAAGATATTACAAATCTCCTTTCCCAGTATAACAAAGTCCCCAGATCGAGCATAACAAAGTCCCTGATCGATTATAACAAAGTCCCCTGGTCGAGTATAACAAAGGGCTGATCGAGAAAAACAAAGTTCCCAGATCGAGCATAACAAAGTCCCCTGATCGATTATAACAAAGCCCCTGGACGGAATTAACAAAGACCCCGATCGAGTATAACAAAGTCCCTGATCGAGTATAACAAAGTCCCATGATCGAGTATAACACAATACACTCTGGTAAAGAGTATAACAAAAGTCCCTGATCGAGTATAACAAAGTTCCTGTCGATATAACAAAGTCCCCTGATAGAGATATAACATATCCCCTCATCGTGAATAACAACGTCTCCTTGCATGTAACAAAGTCCCCAGATCGAGACATAACAAAGTCCCTGATCGATTATAACAAAGCTCCTGGACAAGTATAACAAAGTTTGATCGAAAGTATAACAAAGTCCCCTGAACAGGTAAACAAAAGTCCCCTGGTCGGTATAACCAAAGTCCCCGGATCGAGTATACACCATATCCCCAGATCGAGTACAACAAAAGCACTCTGGTCGAGTATAACAAATCACCTGATCGAGTATAACAAAGTCCACTGGTCGATAGCAAAAGTCCCTAATTGAGTATAACAAAGGCCCTTCATCAGGTTTAGCAAAGTCCTTTGGACAATTATACAAGAATGTCTACTGATCGAGTATAACAAAAGTACCTGATCGAGTATAATAAAGCCCCTGATCCAAGTATAAAAAAGTCAACTGATCGAGTAAAACAAATTCTGATCGAAGTATAAGAAAGGCCCTGATCCAAGTATAACAAAGTCAACTGATCGGGTAAAAACAAATTCCCTGATCGAGTATAAGAAAGGCCCTGATCGAGAATAAGAAAGTCCCTTGATCGAGTATAAGGCCCCTCATCGAGTTTAACAAAGGCCCATATCAAGTATAACAAATCCTCTGATCGATTATAAGAAAATCCCCTGATCGTGTATAACAAAGTCCCTGATCGAGTATAAAAGTCCAATTGATCCGAGTATAAAAAATTCCTGGCCCAATATAACAAATCTCCCAAATCGAGCATAACAAAGTCCCTGATCGATTATAACAAAGTCCCGGTCGAGAGTATAGCTAAAGGCCCTGATCGAGTAAAGACAAAGTCCGCTGATCGAGTATAACAAAGTCCCCTGATCGAGTATAACAAAGCCCCTGGACAAGTATAACAAAAGTTTCCTGATCAGGTATAACAAAGTCCCCTGGTCCAGTATAAGAAAGTCCCTGATCGAGTATAACATTACCCTGATCGAGGTATTACAAAGTCTCCTGTCCCAGTATAACAAAGTCCCCAGATCGGGCATAACAAAGTCCCTGATCGATTATAACAAAGTCCTGGTCGAGTATAACAAGGCCCTGATCGAGAAAAACAAAAGTCCCCTGATTGGGTATAACAAGTCCCTAATCGAGTATAACAAAGCTCCCTGGACGAGTATAACAAAGACCCTGATCGAGTATAACAAAGTCCCTGATCGAGTATAACATATCCCTCATCGTGAATAACAACGTCTCCTGGCGCAGTATAACAAAGTTCCAAGATCGAGCATAACAAGGTCCCTGATCGATTATAACAAAGCCCCTGGACGAGTATAACAAAGTCCCTGATCGAGTATAAGAAAGTCCCTGATCGAGTATAACAAGTCCCATGATCGAGTATAACAAAGTACTCTGGTCGAGTATAACAAAGTCCCCTGATCGAGTATAACAAAGTTCCTGGTCCAGTATAACAAAGTCCCCAGATCGAGTATAACATATCCTCATCGTGAATAACAACGTCTCCTTGCGCAGTATAACAAAGTCCCCAGATCGAGCATAACAAAGTCCCCTAATCGATTATAACAAAGCCCCAGGACGTATAACAAGTTTTCTGATAAAGTATAACAAAAGTCCTGATCGAGTATAACAAAGTCCCTGGTCCGTATAACAAATTCCCCGATCGAGGTATATCATATCCTGATCGAGTACAACAAAGTACTCTGTCGAGAGTATAACAAAGTCCCCTGATCGAAAGGTATAACAAAGTCCACTGGTCGAGTATAACAAAAGTCCCTGATGGAGTATAACAAAGGCCCTTCATCGAGTATATAAAAGTCCTTTGGACTAATTATAGGAATGTCTACTGATCGGGTATAATAAAGTCCCCGATTGAGTATAACAAGGCCTCTGGTCGAGCTATGACAAAGTCCCTGATCAAGTATAAAAGTCCTTGTTCGAGTATAACAAAGTCCCCTGATAGGGTATAACAAAATCCCTGGTCACGAGTATAACAAGTCCTCTGATCGAATATAATAAAGGCCCTAATCGAATATAACAAAGTCCCTGATGAGTATAACAAAGTCGTTTGATCGAATATAACCAAAGTCCATTAGTCCAAGTATAAAAAGTCCCTAGTTCGAGTATAACAAAAAGTACCTAATCGAATAACAAAGTCCTCTGGTCGAGAGTATAAAAAGTCCTGATCGAGTATATCAAAGTCCACTGCTCAAAGGTATAACAAAAGTCCCTGATAAAATTATAACAAAGTCCATTGATCATTGTATAACAAAGTCCCTGGTTGAGGTATAACAAGTCCCTGATCCAAGTATAACAAAGCCTCCTGATCGAAAAGTATAAAGTCCCCTGATAGAATAAACAACCCCCCTGTAAAGTATAACAAAGTCCCCTCATCGAATATAAAAAGTCCCTTGCCCAGTACAACAAAGTCCCTAGATCGGGCATTCAAAGTCCCTGATCGAGTATAGCAAAGCCCCTGGATAGTATAATAAAATTACAAGTCAGTGTAACAAATTCCTGATCAGAGTATAACATATGCCCTGATCAGGTATAACAACGTCTCCTGGCCCAGTTTAACAAAGTGCCCCAGATCGAGCTTAACAAAAGTCCTAATCGATTATAACAAAGTCCCTGGTCGAGTATAACAAAGGGCCCTGATCGGAAGTAAGACAAAGTCGCCTCATCGAGTATAACAAGTCCTCCGATCTAGTATAATAAAGCCCCTGGACAGGTATAACAAAGTCCCTCAACCGAGTATAACAAAGTCCCCTGATCGAGTATAACACATCCCTGATTGAGTATAACAAAGTCCTCTGGTCGAGTATAAAAGTCCCCTGATCAAGTATAACAATGCCCCTAGTCGAGTAAAACAAAGTCCCCTCATCGAGTATAACAAAGGCTCCTCATCGAGTATTACAAAGTCCATTTGTCAAGAATAAAAAAAGTTCCTGGTCGAGGTATAACAAAGTCCCTGATTGAGTATAACAAGCCGCCTGCTCGAGTATAACAAATTACCTGATCGAGTCCAAAAGGCCTCTAATCGAGTATAACAAAGTCCCTGATCTAGTATAACAAAGGCCCCTGATCCGGGTATAACAAAGCCCTCATCTAGTATAAGAAAGTCACTGATCCGAGTATAACAAAGCCGCCTAATCGAGTATAACAAAGTCCCTGGTCGAGTATAACATATCCCTGATCAGGTATAACAAAGTCCCTGGTGAGAGTATAACAAAAGTCCTGGTCTAAAGTATAACAAAGTTTTCTAATCGAGCATAACAAAAAGGCCCTTGGTCGCGTATAACAAAGTCCTCTTATCAAGTATAACAAAGTCCCCTGATCGAGTATAAAAGTCCTCTGTTCGAGTATAACATATCTCCTGATCCAAAGTATAAAAGTCCTCTGGTTGAGTATAACAAAGTTTTCTAATCGAGCATAAGAAAGGCCCTGGTTGAGTATAACAAAACCATTAGTTAAGTATAATAAAGTCCTAGGTTCGAGTATAACAAAGTTCCCATATCGAATATAACAAAGTCCTCGGGTCAGTATAAAAAAATCTGATGGGTATATCAAAGTCCCTGCTCGAGTAAAACAAAAGTCCCTGATCGAGAATAACAAAGTCCCTTGATCGTGTATAACAAAGTCCCTGGTCAAGAGTATAACAAAGTCACCTGATCAAGTATAACAAAGCCTCCTGATCAGGTATAACAAAGTCCCTGATCGAATATAAAAGCCCCTGCTGAGTATAAGAAAGTCCTTATCGAGTATAACAAAGTCTCCTCATCGAGTATAATAAAGGCCCCATCAGGTCAAAAGGCCCTAATCGAGTATAACAAATTCCCCTTATCGAGTATAACAAAGTCCCTTATCGAGTATAACAAAACCCCCTCATCAAGTATAACAAAGGCCCCGAATTGAGTATAATAAAGTCCCTGATTGAGAATAACAAAGTCCCTGATCGAGTATAACAAAGTCCTCTGGTTGAGTATAACAAAGTCCCTGATCGAGTATAACATATTCTCTGATCGAATATAACTTCTGGTCGAGACCCCGATCGCCAAGATAACAAAGTCCCTTGGTCGTGAATAACAAAATCCCTGATCGAAGTATAACAAAGGCTCCTCATCGAATATAAAAGTCCATTAGTCAAGAATAAAAAGTTTCCTGGTCGAGTATAACAAAGTCCTGATTGAGTATAAAGCCGCCTGCTCGAGTATAACAAAGCCCCTGATCGAGTCCAAAAAGGCCTCTAATCGAGTATAACAAAGTCCCCTGATCTAGTATAACGTCTTCTGATCAACAAAGCGCCCCTCATCTAGTATGTAAGGTCACCTGATCGAGTATACCAAGCCGCCTAATCGAGAACAAGTCCCGGTCGAGTATAACATATCCCCGATCGAGATAACAAAGTCCCGGTGGAGAAGAAAGTCCCTGGTCGAGTATAACAAAGTTTTCTAATCGAGCATAACAGCGCCCCTGGTCATAACAAAGTCCTCTCGATCAAGTATAACAAAGTCCCTGATCGACTATAACAAAGTCCTCTGTTCGAGTATAACATATCTCCTGATCGAGTATACAAAGTCCTCTGGTCGAGATATAACAAAGTTTTAATCGAGCATAACAAAGGCCCCTGGTCGAGTATAACAAAACCATTGGTTAAGTATAATAAAGTCCCTGGTTTTCGGAGTATAACAAAGTTCCCTAATCGAATATAACAAAGTCCTCTGGTCGAGTATAAAAGTCTCCTGATCGAGTATAACAGACCCTGATCGAGTATAACATATCCTCTGATCGAGTATAACAACGTCTCCTGGCCCAGTTTAACAAACTCCCCAATTGATTATAACAACGTGAGTATAACAAAGTCCCCTGATCGAGTATAAATTGATCGCGTATAAGTCCTCTGCAGTATAACAAATCCCCAGATCGAGCAACACGTCCCCTGATCGATTATAACAAAGTCCCCTGATCGAGTATAACATATCCCTGATCGAGTAAAACAACGTCTCGTGACCCAGTTTAACAAAAGTCCCCGATCGAGCATAAGAAAGTCCCTAATATAACAAAGTCCCCGGTCGAGTATAGCAAAGCCCTGATCGGTAAGACAAAGTCAGCTGATCGAGTATAACAGTCCCCTGATCGAGTATAACAAAACCCTGGACGAGTATAACAAAGTTTCCTGATCGAGTATATCAATATCCATGATCGAGTATAACAAAGTTAGTAACAAACCCTCTCGACGAGAATAACATTACCCCATCGATATTACAAAGTCTTCTGGCCCAGTATAACAAAGTCCCCAGATCGAGCATAACAAAGTCCCTGATCGATTATAAAGTCCTGAGTGAGTATAACAAAGGCCCTGATCGAGTAAGTCAAAGTCCCTGATTGGTCAGCCCCTGACGAGGTAACAAAGTCCCCGATCGAGTATATCATATCCCTGATCGAATATAACAAAGTCCCGATCGAGTATAACATATCCTTCATCGTGAATAACAACGTCTCCTGGCGCAGTATAACAACGTTCAGATCGAGCATAAAAATCCCTGATCGATTATAACAAAGTCCCGGTTCAGTCAACAAACGTATAACATATCCCCTGATCGAGTATAACAGTACTCTGGTTGAGTATAAAGTCCCTGATCGAGTATAACAAACCACTGGTCGACAAAGTCCCTGATCGAGTAAAACAAAGGCCCCTCATCGAGTATAGCAAAAGTCCTTTGGACAATTATAGAATTCTATTGATCGAGTACAAAGTCCCGATTGAGTATAACAAAGCCCCTGGTCGAGTATGAAAGTCCCGATCAAGTATAAAGTCCCCGGTTCGAGAGAAAAAGTCCCCGATAGAGTATAACAAAGTGCCTGGTCGAGTATAACAAAGTCCTCTGATCGAATATAATGCGCCCCTAATCGAATATAACAAAGTCCCCTGATTGAGTATATAACAAAGTCCTCTGATCGAGTATAACAAAGTCCATTGGTCAAGAGTAAAAGTCCTTCGAGTATAACAGTACTAATCGAATATAACAAAGTTCGGAGTAAAAGTCCCCTGATCGAAGTAATAGTCTGCTCGAGTATAACAAAGTCCCCGATCGAGTATAACAAAAGTCCATTGATCGTGTATAAACAAAGTCCCTGGTTGAGTATAACAAAGTCCACTGATCAG
The DNA here is from genome assembly GCF_018991925.1 of Homarus americanus. Taxonomy (NCBI): domain Eukaryota; kingdom Metazoa; phylum Arthropoda; class Malacostraca; order Decapoda; family Nephropidae; genus Homarus; species Homarus americanus. The sequence continues at coordinate 20,845 of NW_024745747.1, forward strand.
TATAACAAAGCCTTCGACGAGTATAACAGTCACCTGATCGAATAAAACAACCCCTGCTCGAAGTATAAAGTCCCCGACGAGTATGTAAAAACTCTCATCGAGTATAATAAAGACCCTCATCGGTTCAGTGCCCTAATCGAGTTAACAAATTCCTTATCGAGTATAACAAGTCCAGTGATCGAGTATAAACAAAAGTCCCTGATTTATAAAAGTCCTCGAACAGTTTAACGCCTAACGTTAATCGAGTATATCACAGTTTCAGTCGAGTATAAGCACAAGTCCCCAATCGAGTGTAACAAAGTCCTTATCGAGTATAACAAAGTTCAATCGAGTATAAAAATGTCCCCGGTTCAGTTTAACAAAGTCCCTATCGAATATAAAAGTCCCGTTCAGTATAACAGTCCTAGATCGAGATACCAAAATCTTCGATCGAGTATAACAAAGCCTCGATGAGTATAACAGTCCCTGGTCCAGTGTAATAGTTTCGATCGAGTATAACATATCCCCAATGTTATACTCGATAAGGACTTAATGTTAGACTCGATCAGGGACTTTGTTATACTCGACCAGGTCTTTTATACTTGACCAATGGACTTTGTTATACCTCGATGAGGGGCTTTAGTTATACCATGAGGACTTTGTTATACTCGACCAGGGAATTTGTTATACTTGATCAGGGGACTTTTTATACTCGACCAGAGGACTTTATAATACTCCAATCAGAGGATATGTTATACTTGATCAGGGACTTTGTTATACTCGATCAGGGACTTTGTTATACTCTGATGGGGCCTTATTATATTCGATGTTTTGGCTTTGTTATACTCGACCAGGACTTTGCTATACTCGACCAGGGCCTTTGTTACATCAGGGACTTTGTTATACTCGACCAGGGACTTTGTTATACTCGATCCGGGACTTTTATATTTGGACCAGAGGACTTTGTTATACCAATCAGGTGGATATGTTATACTCGATCAGGGACTTTGATATACTCAACCAGGGGACATTATTATACTGATCAGAGTACTTTGTTATACTCGATCAGAGGACTTTGTTATATTCGATTAGGGCCATTATTATACCAATCAGAGGACTTGTTATACTCGACCTGGGGACTTTGTTATATTCTATCAGGACTTTGTTATACTCGACCAGGGACTTTGTTATATCTCGATTGAGGTT